>NC_091957.1:12113199-12213199 GCF_031021105.1 Erythrolamprus reginae
CGAAACATTTAAATATGTTAAAGGGTTAAATAAGGTCCAGGAGGGAAGTGTTTTTAATAGGAAAGGGAACACAAGAACAAGGGGACACAATCTGATGTTAGTTGGGGGAAAGATCAAAAGCAACATGAGAAAATATTATTTTACTGAAAGAGTAGTAGATCCTTGGAACAAACTTCCAGCAGACGTGGTTGGTAAATCCACAGTAACTGAATTTAAACATGCCTGGGATAAACATATATCCATCCTAAGATAAAATACAGAAAATAGTATAAGGGCAGACTAGATGGATCATGAGGTCTTTTTCTGCCGTCAGTCTTCTATGTTTCTAGATAGTAGGTAGGTAAGTAGACAGGCAGACAGGCAGAAAGATATTGATGATAGATAGATAGATAGATAGATAGATAGACAGACAGACAGACAGACAGACAGACAGACAGAAAGAAAGAAAGAAAGACAAATCAATATAGATGGTAGGTAGGCAGGTAGGTAGAGAGACAGACAGACAGAAACAGACAGAAAAATATTGACAAAGACAGACAGATATAGATGGTAGATAGACAGAACGAAATGGATGGATGGATGGATAGATAGATAGATAGATAGATAGATAGATAGATAGATAGATAGATAGGCCTGTTTTGCTGCCGACAGAGTCAGACAGTGAATTGTCCTCTGCAGAAAGAAGTGACGGTGAGATGGAGGAGGGGGGCTTGGAAGACAGCCCAGGAAGAAGTCAATCACCCTTATCTTCCTTAGATTCGGATGAGGAAATAATGATAGACCCACGCATGCGTAGAGCTATGTATAGGAGTGAACAGCTTTAAAAGTATTATAGGAGATAATTGAGTCCACATGTGGTTGGGTGGGGTTCAAATAATTAGGGCTGCTGTTAAATTGGCTGCGTGCTGGCCTCGCAGTGTGGAGATTGTCTGATTGTACTGGTTTGGACTGTGACTTGCTGTTTCAGGACTCTGTTGATTTTTCAAGACTTGGAAACCAAGGCAGAGCAAAGCGTGTGTGTTTCAACTCGTGGAAGAAGGAGGGCTGTGACGTTTCTTCACAGCTGCTAGCTAAGTACTTAAGGACTGTTTAAGGGGTTTTTACAGCCTACAAGTTTGTTTTGGGGAAAGTGTTCTTTGTCATACAAAAAGGGTGCTTTGTTTCTTTTGAATTTTGTGATAAAAAACATTGTTTTTAAATTTTCAAGTGTGTGTCTGACTTTTTTACCCTTGAATTTTCGGGAGGCTCATACCATAGAGCCCGGCTGAACAATGTGGAGAAGGGAAGAGAAACTGCCTCCTCCCTTCCTGGAGAATTTGAGAGCAAGAAAAATGAGCAACCAAGATGCCCTCGCTTGGCTTAGGACCTGTGGACTATTGGTTTCCAGAAGTTCTGGGTTAAAAACAAGCCCAACGTTCTCGAGATGTTCCTACAAGCTCTAGAAGAGCAACTGGGCGCTTAGGGAAACCTTTGAGGTTTGGAAATGATGTTTGTCAACCTTGGTAACTCTCAAGGTATATGGACTTCAACTCCCAGCATTCCCCAGCCGGATGGGAGTTGAAGTCCATGCGTGGTAGAGGTGCCAAGGTTAAGATGGACACAGCTTGGGAGACTCCCAACTTCCAGCCCAAGGAGTATCTCCTTACCTGGATGAGTTGCTTACCTGCGATGTACCGGATCTCCGGCAGACACATCATTAGATCCGGAAACCGGTTTGGCTGGTGTGGGTATTTGAACTCCACGAAGTCCTGGCAGACGTACCAGTATCGCTTGTTTAGCTGCTCCAGCTGGGAGGAATTGGTCAGGCCCCGAATATCTGGACGATGGAGGAAGAGGAGGAAGAAGGGCCTCAATCTATGAAGTTGTCAATTATTGTGGTTAGCTCTGGCCCAGCTCCTGCCCCAAGGACTGTGGATGTGGGGGAGACATCCACATGCCGCAGGCCTATTTTGCCTCCGGTGGAATCTGCTGATGAAGGCTCCTCTGACCAAGAAGACATGAGTGACAAGGAGGAGGAGAGTGTGGCAGACAGCTCAGAAGGAGATCAATTATCTCGCTCCTCCTTGGATTCAGAACAAGAGTTAATGATACAGCCATGCATGCGGAGAGCGATGCATAGGCAACAACTGAGAGATTATTATCAAAGAAAATGAGGCCACCTGTGGTTGCGTGGGGCTGTGGTCATTAGTGAGGCTGCTATAAAGAGCAGCCTGTAGGTTTGGCCATTGTGGAGGATTATCTGATCGTTGTGTTTCGTGACTGCTTTACTGACTTTGACCTTTTGTGTGCTGATTTTTCCCCGCTTTGAAACTAAACCAGGGCAAAGTGTGTTTCACTGTGTGAAAGAAGAAGGACTGTGAATTCCCTCACAGCTGCAAGCTAAGTATCACAGAACTGATAAGGGACTTGTACCAATTACCAGTTTGTTTGGAGACGAGTGCTCTTTGCTACATCAAAAGAGGGCTTGGTTTAAGTGAATTTTCATTATAAAGAACATTGTTTTGAATTTTCAAACGTGTGTGTGTCTGAAATTTGTATCTGTGAATTTTTGGTAGGATTCTACCAGAGAGCCCGACAGAGCATCAAGGCTCCAACACTGGGAGTTTTAAACAAGAGAATGGACAATCGTTTGTCTGAAATGGGATACAGCTGTGATGGCCAACATAGGCCAGTGATGGCCCACCTATGTCAAGGGTGCCACAGGGGGGAAGGGGAGACATATCTGCTGGACACAAGCTGTTTTAGAAGTTGCCAACTAAAACTTCATGAAAGACTTCATGAACTCCATCTGTATAGTCTGGAGGACAGAAGGGAAAGGGGGGTGGACATGATTGAAACATTTAAATATGTGAAAGGGTTAAATAAGGTTCGGGAGGGAAGTGTTTTTAATAGGAAAGTGAACACAAGAACAAGGGGACACAATCTGAGGTTAGTGGGGGGAAAGATTAGAAGCAACGTGAGAAAGTATTACTTTACTGAAAGAGTCGTAGAGGCTTGGAGCAAACTTCCAGCAGACATAGTTGATACAGTGGGACCTTAAGTTAAGAACTTAATTCGTTCCGTGACCAGGTTCTTAAGTAGAAAAGTTTGTAAGTAGAAGCAATTTTTCCCATAGGAATCAATGTAAAAGCCAATAATGCGTGCAAACCCATTAGGAAAGAAATAAAAGAAATAAAAGCTCGGAATTTGGGTGGGAGGAGGAGGAGGAAGAAGAAGAGGAGGAGTACAGTCACTACCAAAGGAAGAAGATGAGGTGAGGAGAATTTAAAAAATCCAAAACTTTAAGGCTTAAAAAAAGGGGGGGGACTCTGAGGCAGTGAGGAGCACGCGCCTCCCATACACCTGGCGAGAGGCTGCCTCCTATACACTGCGCCAGAGAGAGAAACCCAGGCGGGCGAGAGGGGGGAACCTCCCGTTCCTTTGACTGAAAGGCAGTGGCTGCTGCTGCTGCTACCGGCTTCCTTTTCCTTCCCATGCTGAAGGGCTCCCCTCCCCTCGCACTCGCTCGCTTTGTAGTCAGCGCCTTTCCTTCATTGTGGTGACTCCTCAGTTTGGCTGAAGCCGAGTTGATCCGGCCGGGGTGAAGCGCCCCCTTTTGCCTTTCCGCACCCAGATGCTCCGGGAGGCAACCTCGCGCCGGGTGTATGGGTGGCAGCGCAAGGGAGTCCCCACAGAGAAGTGGTTTATTCCCTCTCCAAGCGCCCAGAGAAAGGAAAACGCTTTGTTTGCTCTGGGCTGCGAAAGCCTCCTTAAGCGCCACCGAAAGGCTCCTCTGGCAGCCCAGAAAAGCCCGAGATGGCCGGGATTAAAGGGGGAATGGCAGGAAACTGCCACTCTCAAATTTCCTGGGAAATTTTTCCAAGCTTGGGTTCTTAAGTAGAAAATGGTTCTTAAGAAGAGGCAAAAAAATATTGAACACTCGGTTCTTATCTAGAAAAGTTCTTAAGTAGAGGTACCACTGTAAATCCACAGGAACTGAATTTAAATATGCCTGGGATAAACATAGATCCATCCTAAGATAAAATACAGGAAGTAGTATAAGGGCAGACTAGGTGGACCATGAGGTCTTTTTCTGCCATCAATGTTTCTAAAACTCTCAAGGGGATTTTTTGGTCAGTGAGCCGGAGGGGATGAGGCTGTTGGGAGATGTGATTGGCAACATCTGGAGAGTGCCAGGTTGTCCCTGCGTGCTTGCCATCTGGGTTTGTACCTTCTCCAAGCAGCTTGAAACCACCAGTAGAGTAGGACCATCAGTGCTTCTGCGCCAGGACAGAAGTCCAATACTTGCAGCTACTCACCTTGGTTGAGGAAATTTATGGCTTTCATGCAGGCATATTCCTCGTTGCTGACTTTCAACTGGCTGAACTTGCGATACAGGTAGATGAGTCTTTCCATAACTTCCATCCCTTCTTCGCTGAACCTTCATAAAAGGAGAAATATGAAGAAATATTTCCCTTTATTTGTCCTTACTTTCCTACTTATGAGCTTTAGGGAGGGCCCCCTTGTCCTAATATTGTGTGATAGAGAAAATAATTTTTCTCCATCCACCTTTCCTATCCCACGCATGATTTTATACACTTCGATCAAGTCACCCCTTAAACGCCGTCTTTCAAGGCTGAAGAGACCAAGGCGTTGCAACCTGGTTTCATAAGGGAGGGGCTCCAGGTCAAGCCATTCTCCAAAGCACCTGAGGGCAGGACAAGAACCAATGGGTGGAAACTAAACAAGGAGAGAAGCAACCTAGAATTAAGGAGAAATTTCCTGACAGTGAGAACAACTAAACAATGTCGGCTGGCGGGACCCAAGGGAAGAGCCTTCTCTGTGGCGGCCCCAACCCTCTGGAACCAGCTCCCCCCAGATTTTAGGATTGCCCCCTCCCTCTTTGCCTTTCATAAACTCCTTAAATCCCACCTATGCCGTCAGGCATGGGGGAACTGAGACATCTCCCCTTGCCTATGTAGTTTTATGTATGATATGTTTGTGTGTATGATAATGGGGTTTTTAGACTTTTAATGTTAGATTTGTTATTTTAGACTTTTAATATTAGATTTGTCATTGTATATTGTTTTATCACTGTTGTGAGCCGCCCTGAGTCTGCGGAGAGGGGCAGCATACAAATCTAATAAATAATAATAATAATAATAATAATAATAATAACAACAACAACAACAACAACAATAACAACAACAATAATAATAATAACACCAACACTCTGCAGTCTGCATTGGTTGCCGATCAGTTTCCGGTCACAATTCAAAGTGTTGGTTATGACCTATAAAGCCCTTCATGGCACCGGACCAGATTATCTCAGGGACTGCCTTCTGCCGCACGAATCCCAGTGACCAGTAAGGTCCCACAGAGTGGGCCTTCTCCAGGTCCTGTCAACCAAACAATGTCGCTTGGCGGGACCCAGGGGAAGAGCCTTCTCTGTGGCGGCCCCGGCCCTCTGGAACCAACTCCCCCCAGAGATTAGAATTGCCCCCACCCTCCTCGCCTTTCGTAAGCTGCTTAAAACCCACCTCTGCCGCCAGGCATGGGGGAATTGAGATACGCTTTCCCCCTAGGCCTTTACAACTTAATGCATGGTATGTCTGTACGTATGTTTGGTTTTATAATAAGGGGTTTTAACTGTTTTAGTATGGGTTTATTATTATATGCTGTTTTATTGCTGTTGTTAGCCGCCCCGAATCTGCGGAGAGGGGCGGCATACAAATCCAATCAATCAATCAATCATAACAACAAATCAGTGGAACAACGTGACCCCAGAAGTTGTGAATGCTCCAACACTGGAAGTTTAAGAAAAGATGGTTGATAACCATTTGTCTGAAGTGGTGTAGGGTTTCCTGCCTAGGCAGGGGGTTGGACTAGAAGACCTCAGAGGCCCCTTCCAACTCTGTTATTCAGATTCTGGGGTTGGCTGGAAGGGGGGGGGGAAGCCCCCTAGGACCTGTGTTTGGGTCAGCTCTTCTGCTTTGGTCTCTTCAGGATATGTCTAGCCCCCCCCCCCCCCCCCCCCCGGAGAGAATCACCGGAGGGCCCACCACGTGCTCTCCCCAAAGAGAAAAATCTGGCCGGCCTTTCCAGCTCCTGATAAGAGAACGGAGGAGATGAGAAAACCAGATGCTATAAATTTTACTCCCCTTGCAAACGTGCAGCTGGAGGGGTGGCGGGGTGGGGGGGGCTGTGTGGATGGGGGGGCGGGTTGAGAGGACCGACAGGGCTTGATTTAAAGGGGAGGGTGGGAGTTTTCAAGGCAAGTCCGGAGAAGCCCAGGGCGGGTCAAGGTTCCCAAAGGAAGAACAACAACAAAAGTGGGAGAGGCAGAGACACAGATGTGCCGGAGGGGAGGGGAGCCCCCCCCCCAAGGAAACCCAGGAGTCTCTTGGGGAAAGAGCAGACTTCACATCTGGAAAGGGGACTTTCTTTATCAGGGGGTTTTGCCCTGGGGAGGGGAGGGAGGACACACGGACGTCTTCAAAGCTGGTTTGGGGGAAGGTCGGAAGGAGGGGTTCAAGGAAACGGCTCACATCTGCAGGATGGGAAGTCCCAGAGGGGGGGTGGAGGCTCAGAATGGAGCCGGGAAGGAGGGTTGGCAATTGATTGGGGGTGGGGGGCATGGAAGGGATGCCTGGATCATTTGGGGGGGATGGAGGGGATGCCTTGATCAATTGGGGAGACGGAAGGGTTCCTTTGATCAATTGGGGGGATGGAGGGGGACCCCTGGATCAATTGGGGAATGGAGGGGACCCCTGGATCAATTGGGGAATGGAGGGGACCCCTGGATCAATTAAGGAATGGAGGGGACCCCTGGATCAATTGGGGAATGGAGGGGATCCCTGGATCAATTGGGGAATGGAGGGGATCCCTGGATCAATTGGGGAATGGAGGGGATCCCTGGATCAATTGGGGGACAGAAGGGATCCCTGGATCAATTAGGGAATGGAGGGGATCCCTGGATCAATTAAGGAATGGAGAGGATCCCTAGATCAATTGGGGAATGGAGGGGATCCCTGGATCAATTGGGGAATGGAGGGGATCCCTGGATCAATTGGGGAATGGAGGGGATCCCTGGATCAATTGGGGAATGGAGGGGATCCCTGGATCAATTGGGGAATGGAGGGGATCCCTGGATCAATTAAGGAATGGAGGGGACCCCTGGATCAATTGGGGGGACGGAAGGGATCCCTGGATCAATTAGGGAATGGAGGGCATCCCTGGATCAATTAAGGAATGGAGGGGACCCCTGGATCAATTGAGGGGGGGACGGAAGGGATCCCTGGATCAATTGGGACACAAACCAAAAAAGGCTCACCATCACTGTCCTAGGACCCAGTTGCCACCACAGAAAGCTTCCTCCTTCTCCAAAGCCTTTGAAGTAGGACGCCTAGCACTGACTGATGGTGTTACCTAGCTGGGTCGTGAAATGTCTTGCAAGAAGACAAGCAAGCTCAGAGAGCAATCAAGGACCCCGCAGTTCTCCTCCCCCTCCCTCATTCCCTTCTACCACTGATGGTGTTTCCTAGCTGGGTCTTGAAATGTCAACAAAGAAACAACCAAACTCAGAAAGTACCAAGGACCCTACAGTTCTCCTCTTCCTCCCTCATTCCTTTCTAGCAGTGGTGGTGTTACCTAGCTGGGTCATGAAACGTCTACAAGAAAACGACCCAGCTCAGGACACCTTCCTCCTCCTCCATTCTACAAACCCCATCACCTTCTAGCACTGATGGTGTTGCCTAGCTGGGTCATGAAACGTCTTGCAAGAAAACAGGGGAAGCTCAGAGAAGCACCAAGGATCCCACAGCCCTCCTCCTTTCCCTCCCTCTCCCCCTCTCTTCCATTCTACAAACCCCACTCCCCCCCTAGCACTGATGCCACCGCCTAGTTGGTCACGAAACGTCGGCCGAGGGAAACCACTCCGCTCAGAGAGCAACGAAAGTTCTTTTTTTTTACCTGTGAAGCTCGTCGTCGGAGGGCGAATACTTGGCCGTCACGTCCGCCAGGTCCCCGAAGATCTGCTTGCTGTAGACGGTGAGGGAGGAGAGGAGGATCAGCTCCTGCCAGGTGGAGCTCAGGAGGCAGGTGTAGTCCTTGATGGACAGCTCGCAGAAAAAGGGCAGCTTCTTGATCCAGGAGATCTGGCGGAAGAGGAGCTCATCCGCCAGCCGGCACAGCAGGGCAAACAGCTCGGCCTGGGTCACTCTGTACCTGCGGGAGCCGGGAATGAGAAAGAGGTTGGAAGTACAGTGGAACCTCGTGATACGAACCCTTCGTGATACAAACTTTTCTAGATAAGAACTAGGTGTTCAAGAACCATTTTCCACTTACAACCCCGAGCCTTCTAAACTGTAACCAAAAAAGGCAGGGAAAAGCCTCCGTGGGGCCTCTCTAGGAATCTCCTGGGAGGAAACAGGGCTGGAAAAGTCAGGGAGAAGCCTCTGTGGGGGCCTCTCTAGGAATCTCCTGGGAGGAAACAGGGCCGGAAAAGGCAGGGAGAAGCCTCCGTGGAGCCTCTCTAGGAATCTCCTGGGAGGAAACAGGGCCGGAAAAGGCAGGGAGAAGCCTCCGTGGGGCCTCTCTAGGAATCTCCTGGGAGGAAATAGGGCCGGAAAAGGCAGGGAGAAGCCTCCGTGGGGCCTCTCTAAGAATCTCCTGGGAGGAAACAGGGCTGGAAAAGGCAGGGAGAAGCCTCCGTGGGGCATCTCTAAGAATCTCCTGGGAGAAAACAGGGCCTGAAAAGGTGGGGAGAAGCCTCCATGGGGCCTCTCTAGGAATATCCTGGGAGGAAACAGGGCTGGAAAAAGCGGGGAGAAGCCTCCCTGGGGCCTCTCTAGGAATCTCCTGGGAGGAAACAGGGCCTGAAAAGGCGGGGAGAAGCCTCCGTGGGGCCTCTCTAGGAATCTCCTGGGAGGAAACAGGGCCAGAAAAGGCGGGGAGAAGCCTCCGTGGGGCATCTCTAAGAATCTCCTCGGAGGAAACAGGGCCTGAAAAGGCGGGGAGAAGCCTCCGTGGGGCCTCTCTAGGAATCTCCTGGGAGGAAACAGGGCCGGAAAAGGCGGGGAGAAGCCTCCGTGGGGCATCTCTAAGAATCTCCTCGGAGGAAACAGGGCCTGAAAAGGCAGGGAGAAGCCTCCGTGGGGCCTCTCTAGGAATCTCCTGGGAGGAAACAGGGCTGGAAAAGGCGGGGAGAAGCCTCCGTGGGGCCTCTCTAGGAATCTCCTGGGAGGAAACAGGGCCCGAAAAAGCGGGGAGAAGCCTCCATGGGGCCTCTCTAGGAATCTCCTGGGAGGAAACAGGGCCGGAAAAAGTGGGTAGAAGCCTCCATGGGGCCTCTTTAGGAATCTCCTGGGAGGAAACAGGGCCAGAAAAGGCGAGGGGAGAAGCCTCCATGGGGCCTCTCTAGGAATCTCCTGGGAGGAAACAGGGCCAGAAAAGGAGAGGAGAAGCCTCCATGGGGCCTCTCTAGGAATCTCCTGGGAGAAAACAGGGCCAGAAAAGGAGAGGAGAAGCCTCCATGGGGCCTCTCTAGGAATCTCCTGGGAGGAAACAGGGCCGGAAAAGGCGAGGGGAGAAGCCTCCGTGGGGCCTCTCTAGGAATCTCCTGGGAGGAAACAGGGCCAGAAAAGGATAGGGGAAGCCTCCATGGGGCCTCTCTAGGAATCCCCTGGGAGGAAACAGGGCCGGAAAAGGCGGGGAGAAGCCTCCGTGGGACCTCTCTCAGAATCTCCTGGGAGGAAACAGGGCCGGAAAAGGCGGGGAGAAGCCTCCGTGGGGCATCTCTAAGAATCTCCTCGGAGGAAACAGGGCCTGAAAAGGCGGGGAGAAGCCTCCGTGGGGCCTCTCTAGGAATCTCCTGGGAGGAAACAGGGCTGGAAAAGGCGGGGAGAAGCCTCCGTGGGGCCTCTCTAGGAATCTCCTGGGAGGAAACAGGGCCAGAAAAGGCAGGGAGAAGCCTCCATGGGGCATCTCTAAGAATCTCCTGGGAGGAAACAGCGCTGGAAAAGGCAGGGAGAAGCCTCCGTGGGGCCTCTCTAGGAATCTCCTGGGAGGAAACAGGGCTGGAAAAGGCAGGGAGAAGCCTCCGTGGGGCCTCTCTAGGAATCTCCTGGGAGGAAACAGGGCTGGAAAAGGCAGGGAGAAGCCTCCGTGGGGCCTCTCTAGGAATCTCCTGGGAGGAAACAGGGCTGGAAAAGGCAGGGAGAAGCCTCCATGGGGCCTCTCTAGGAATCTCCTGGGAGGAAACAGGGCTGGAAAAGGCAGGGAGAAGCCTCCGTGGGGCCTCTCTAGGAATCTCCTAGGAATAAACAGGGCCAGAAAAGGCAGGGAGAAGCCTCCGTGGGGCCTCTCTAGGAATCTCCTGGGAGGAAACAGGGCTGCAAAAGGCAGGGAGAAGCCTCCATGGGGCCTCTCTAGGAATCTCCTGGGAGGAAACAGCGCTGGAAAAGGCAGGGAGTAGCCTCCGTGGGGCCTTTCTAGGAATCTCCTAGGAGTAAACAGGGCCAGAAAAGGCAGGGAGAAGCCTTTGCTGGCTGGTGAATTCTGGGAGTTGGTCTAAATGTCTTCAAACTGCCAAGGTTGGGAAACACTGGTGTAACTAGCTGCACCTACAACAGCTCACACGACTGCATTCTCTGGAGAGGGGCGGCATATGAATCTAATAAATTATTATTCTGGATTAATTGTCGTCTCCAAACGCTTTTCAAAGGCAGCCCCACGTAGAGCACGTGGCAGTTAGACTTTATTAACAAGGGGAGGAAGGGGGAGGAGCGATCCGCCACTCACCCGTCTTCAATCAGCATCGGTGTGCCCAAGGGCGCCAGGTCTTCCGCGGACACCAGTTGGCTGATGAGAAGCCCGTGGGCCTGGGGGTCAAGGCTACGGGGCTGGGGGGGCAGCAGGGCCGTGTGAGTCGGGCAGCTGAGAAGGTGCGGCAGGTATTGGTAGGGGGCGGACACCGGTGTGCCCATGTACTGATCCCTGAGAACCGTAAACCCGTTCATCTCCACGGACCTACTAGAAGAGGCAAGGCAGGGCTGAGAGGGGAGGGATGGGGGAAGAGAGACCCTCGGCCGATCTGGACGGCCGGCCACCCCCTCCCCCCCTCCCCCGGAGTCCCACCTCGAAGACGGAGTCGAGACCGGAGAAGGCTGGTTACTTTCCGAAACTCCGTTCCCTGGAGAGCTGTTGTCGCTGTCTCCGTTGTTGCACCAGGAGATGTTGGCCTCCCCTTCGAACTCCTGGCCGGACATGATCCGTTCAATCTCTTCCTCAGAGATCTGTACACACACATACACACACACAGAGGGGAGGGGAGAGAGAGAAAGAGAGAGAGGGAGGGAGGGAGAGGGGGAGAGAGACAGCAGCAAGCCAAGGAGAGGACGGTTAAATGGATTGATTGGATGGGAACAGTGGTGAAACCCACATTATTATTTTTTTACTATTGGTTCTGTCGGCATGGCTTGGTGGGCGTGTCAGGGGAAGGATACTGCAAAATCCCCATTCCTTCCCTATTCCTGAGGGAAGGGTGCTGCAAAATCCCCATTCCCTCCCACTCCCAGGGGGAAGGATACTGCAAAATCCCCATTCCCATCTCACTCTAGGGGAAAGGATACAGCAAAATCCCCATTCCCTCCCACTCCCAGGGGGAAGGATACCGCAAAATCCCCATTCCCATCTCACTCCTGGGGGAAGGATACAGCAAAATCCCCATTCCCTCCCACTCCCAGGGGGAAGGATACTGCAAAATCCCCATTCCCTCCCCACTCCTGGGGGAAGGATACCGCAAAATCCCTATTTCCTCCCCACTCCTGGGGGAAGGATACTGCAAAATCCCCATCCCCTCCCCACTCCTGGGGGAAGGATACTGCAAAATATCCATTCCTTCCCCAATGTGGGGCCGGCCAGAATTGGTATTTGCCGGTTCCCCGAACTACTCAAAGGTTTCCGCTACCGGTTCTCCAGAACCGGTCAGAACCTCCTGGATTTCAGCCCTGGATTGGATGATCCAGGTTTATGGCTCAGCCCTTCAGTTCAAGCAGCAGAAAAGACACCAAACCCACCCTCTGGGGAGGTGAACAGGTGGGAATTTGGCAGCAACAGGAAAGCCCCACCTTGCAAGGTAGAAGTGCTCACCTGGACAGGTCCAATGCTCTTGTTTCTGCCCCCGGGCATGCCGTCTTCACGGATGGCTGGCGCGGAAGGAAAAGGAAGCTGGTCAGGACTCTAGCAAGGTGCCCACCTAACCACCTGCAGCAACTGAGCCTTTTTTCTCTGTGCTCTTATGTTTTGGTGACTTTGTCGCCTTTTGGTGACTTCTACATGGGTGTGGCCCTCTTGTTGAAGGCCACAAGACCACCTCTCCTCGACTGCAGAGGTCATGGAACCATGGTGGTGCAGTGGTGAGAATTCAGGGTTGCAGGCTCACTCTGCCGACTGCCAGCAATTCGATTCCCACCGGCTCAAGGTTGACTCGGCCTTCTGTCCTTCCGACATCGGTCAAATGAGGACCAGGTTGTTGGGGGCCAGAGGCCGATTGTAAAGCACTGTGAAGTGGTATAAAAGTCTACGTGTTTTATCTATCTATCTCTCATCTATCAATCATCTGTCTATCATCTATCTATCATCTGTCTATCTATCTATCTATCTCTCATCTATCTATCTATCTATCTATCTATCTATCTATCTATCTATCTATCTATCATCTATCTATCATCTGTCAATCATCTGTCTATCATCTATCTATCTATCTATCTATCTATCTATCATCTATCTATCATCTATCTATCATCTATCTATCTATCATCTATCTATCTATCTATCTATCTATCTATCTATCATCTATCAATCATCTATCAATCATCTGTCTATTGTCTATCTATCTATCTATCTATCTATCATCTATCAATCATCTGTCTATCATCAATCTATCTATCTATCTATCTATCTATCTATCATCTGTCTATCTATCTATCTATCAATCATCTATCTATCAATCATCTATCAATCATCTGTCTATCATCTATCTATCTATCTATCATCTATCATCTATCTATCTATCTATCTATCTATCATCTATCAATCTATCATATGTCTATCTATTATCATCTGTCTGTCTGTCTCTCTATCTATGTAATATATCCTATCCATCTATAATCTACATCAGCCTGCCTACCTACACATTAGATGTGGTGGCACAATGGTTAGAATACAGCATTGCAGGCTAACTCTGCCCATTGCCATCAGTTCGATCCTCACTGGCTCAAGCTTGACTCAGCCTTCCATCCTTCCAAGGTGGGTCAAATGAGGTTCCAAATTATTTGGGGGGGGGGCATAGGCTGACTTTGTAAAGCGGTTAGAGAGGGCTGTAAAAGCACAGTGAAGCGGTATGTAAGTCTAAGTGCTATTGCTATATGACCTCTTGACCAGGAGGAGGCGCTGCACGACACATTTTGTGCTCCTCGGGATTCTTTGAGGGGAAAAATAACATCTGTATTTCAGCTAATGCTCGGCTTGCAATCTTAACTGAGCCCGTTAAGCTGTGCTAGTCATGAACGAGAAGAATGAGGCAATCACCAAGCCCTGGTCCAACGCCATCAAGCAGAGAGAAACCATTCTCTTCTTTCTAGACCAGGGTTTCCCAACCTTGGCAACTTGGAAGATATCTGGACTTCAACTCCCAAAATTCCCCTGGCTGTAGAATCCTGGGAGTTGAAGTCCAAATATCTTCAAGTTGCCACGGTTGGGAAATTTATTTATTTATTTATTTATTTATTTATTTATTTATTTATTTATTTATTTATTTATTTATTTATTTTATTATTTGGATATCTGTTCTAGACAACAGGGTTCTCAATCTCTCCACTGACCAAGGAAAATAGGGAACCTATCTACCGTCTCTCTCTCTCTCTGTGTGTGTGTGTGTGTGTGTGTGTGTGTGTTGTAAAGCAGGTGGACTTTTGTTTGTTGGTTTAACCAGGTCCGCTGCTGCAAAATACGAGAGAAGCTTTTCGGCTGACCATGGCTGGTGGAAGACCTTCAGGCGCCCTCTGGTGGCCACACACCAGACCAGCTGCTGCCCCCCTGGGAAAACTTTTCCTTCCCCGCTCTTGGGGGGCTCCGAAGCAGATGGGAAGCCAGCCTCCAAGTGCCAACCAGAAAACAGCCCTGTTTTCTGAGCAGCTGTGGCCTGAAGACCCTCCTGCCCAAAACCTGGACAGCAGCTTCTGAAATGTCCCTAAAGTATCCTCGGCCATCCCAGGATCATGGGAAGGTTGGTTAGATTAGGGGTCAACCACGATCCATCTCTCTTTCAGAGAGTCTCTCTTTCTTCTTTCTTCTATTTCCTCTCTGCCCTTCTTTCCTTGTCTCTCTCTTCCCCCTTTCTATCTCTTTCCTCTTTCTCTCTCTCTTTCTGCCTCTTTCCTCTATTTCATTCTCTCTTGTTCATCTTTTTTTCTTTCTCTTTCTGTCTCTCTTTTCTCTTTCTTTCTTTCTTTCTCTGTCTCTTTCCTCTCTTTCTGGCCCTTTCATCTCTTTCTTTCTCTTTTCTCTCTGTCTCTTTTTCTTTCCCCTCTCTCTTTCTCTGTCTCTTTTCTCTTTCTCTTTCTTTCTCTTTCTCTCTTTCCTGTTTTCTTTGTCTCTGTCTCTTTCCTCTCTTTCTCTTTCTCTTTGTCTCTTTTCTCTCTTTCTCTCTCTTTCCTCTCTCTCTCTTTCCCTTTCTGTCTCTTTTCTCTTTCTTTCTCTTTGTCTCTTTTCTCTTTCTTTCTCTTTGTCTCTTTCCTCTCTTTCTTTCTTTCTCTCTCTCTCTCTCTTTTCTCTTTCTTTCTCTCTTTCCTCTCTTTCTCTTCTCTTCCTCTCTTTCTTACCACTCCAGAACCACAGATTTCCAACTACACAGGTAAACCCAAGCCAAACTGATCTTTAAGGGAGAATACCATTCTCAGCTTTGATGACTGACCCTCTGGGCTGACCCTTATCTGATGTTTAGGGAGATTCTCCACCATCACAGTAAGGGTCACAAAGGTGCTTTTCCAACACCCCCCCCCCAACAACTGGACATTCTAGGTCGGTGAGGGCGAATCATTTTGGGTTCGTGTGCCAAAAGGGTGTGCTGTTGTTATTGTTGTTGTTGTTGTTGTTATTATATGCACAGGCCTCACTGAAGCCTGAGACATGAAAAAAATGGCCAAACCGGAAGTTCAGAAAAATGGACTTCCGGTTTGCTCGTTGTGCTGTTTTTTGCACTCCGGAGGGTTCAGGGAAACTTCCTGAAGCCCTGGAGTGCAAAAAAAAAAAAAATAGCACAACGGGCAAACGGGAAGTATTTCAGGAAGCTTCCTTGACCCCTCCAGAGTACAAAAAACAGCACAACGGGCAAACCGGAAGTGCATTTTCCCCCACTTCCAGTTTGCCTACTGTTGTGATTCCGTCTGAGGCCCCTCAGGGAACGGCTGATCCTCTGCCGGCTTCCTGCTCAGAGGGGGAGGATGAGGAACAGGAGGTTCAGGCAGACGGGGAGGAGGAATCTCAGGCTGAGGGAGAGGGAGGACAGCCAGAGTCCCCCGAGAGGGAGCTCTCCCCAGCAAGCAGCCTGGATTCCTTAGATGAAAATGCACAAGCAATAATCGATCTCCGGCAGAGAAGAGCAACACAATGAAGGGGACAATTAGCCAGGTACTTTCAGCACTAAAGAGGCAACAGCTGGGTTTGGGTGTGGTGCTCTCTGGAAAGGCTGAAAAGGCAGACCCACCCTTCCTGGCTTGTGGAGTATTATCTTTGGGAGTCCTGGGACCTGGCTGTGATCTTTGGCGTCTTGGAATTCTGGTTTGTGACTTTGAATACTGAAACCTTGGGGGGGGGAAAAGGTGTGGGTCTTATTCTCTACAGTGGTGGGTGTGCCAGCAAGAAGTCTGCTGTATTGTCTGGCCATCAGGACTCTGCTGTGAAGTCTCATAGCCTGCCTGTTGGGAAGAACAGGTTTTTCTCTGTGTTTATTTTTCAAACTATAAAGTGCTTTTGCTTTTACCAGCGTGTCTGGCTGCTTTTTCCAGTTGGTGTTGAAGTCTGGGGGCACCCAGACAGAACACCTACTGGGGGATTTTTTGCCCTCCGGGGCTTCAGGGAAGCTTCCCCGAAGCATCCAGAGGGCGAAACAGCCCTCCCCAAGTCTGAAAATCAGCTGGAGCTGACATGGGGCAACTTCTCGCATGCCCTCTGATAAGGCTGTGCATGCCTCATGTGGCACACGTATCATAATTATAATTAATTAATTAATAATAATAATAATGATTTATTAGATTTGTATGGCGCCCCTCTCCGAGGACTCGGAGCGGCTCACAACAAGACAATACACAACCTACAAATCTAATAGTTAAAAACAATTTTAAAAACCCTTATAAAATAGTCATACAGCTCAAACAGAAAGCTTGAGAACCACTGGCTTAGGCTCTTTCGAATTAAAGGCAATATAATAGTAGGAACTGTACGTTCTTTTCTAGTTTTAATTTGCATATGGAATAATGTGGCTTTTTAACCATTAGAGACCATTGCATGCATAAACACCTATGCTGAAAATGACATGTGATTTTGTAGGTTTCCCAAATTGTCGAAATGCACGTGAATAGAAATCTTTAAAATAGCAGCCACAAGTTCCCTTTTCCATCCCACTGCCAATCGGCTTCAAGCTCTCTTGGGAAAATTGGGGCTGGACTTATGGTTGGGGGTCACCACAACACAAGGAACGGTATTAAGGGGCCGTGGTTGAGAACCACTGCGTCTTGGTCCAGGATCCTCTGCCTTGAGGTTGTGCTGGTCCAAGGAGGACCCAGAAGGGACCGAGGAGACACCTCCCCCCCCCTTCTGCTCCCCCCCCCCCGGCCGACCGTCACCTTTCCGGTTCATGCCCATCTGGAGGCACTTGAGGAGTCGGCAGTACTGGCACCGGTTGCGCTGCTTGCGGGACATGACGCAGTTCTTGTCTCGGCTGCATCGGTAGACCCGCCGGTTGCAGATGCTGCGCTTGAAGAAGCCCTTGCAGCCCTCGCAGGAGATGATGCCGTAGTGGAGGCCGGTGGCTCGGTCCCCGCAGATCAGGCAGGTGCGCTGGTCCACCCGGTCATCTGCGGGAGGAAGGCAGCGAGGGTCACCCCCAGGCGATGGAAGAGGGAGGGGGGAGAAGGGAGCCAAGCGGGAGACGGGAAGGGGGCCTCGTGAGAAGCCGGACCTGGGGGTGGGAGGACGACTCAAAGCAGGGCGCTCTCAAAGGAGCTCTTCGGTATCATCTCTCTCCCTCTCTCTCTCCTATGCAGGAGTTATGACATTGAAACACCTTCATTTATCTACTGTTCTATTCTATCTATCTACCCTATCTATCATGTCTATCTATCTATCTATCTATCTATCTATCTATCTATCTATCTCTCCATATCTATCTGTCCATCCATCTATCTACCCACTCATCTCTCATTCATCTATTTTATTTACTTACTTACTTACTTACTTACTTACTTACTTACTTACTTACTTACTTACTTACTTACTTGATTTTTTATGCCACCCTTCTCCTTAGACTCAGGGTGGCATACAACATGTTAGCAATAGCACTTTTTAACAGAGCCAGCCTATTGCCCCCACAATCCGGGTCCTCATTTTACCCACCTCGGAAGGATGGAAGGCTGAGTCAACCTTTCTTTCTTTCTTTCTTTCTTTCTTTCTTTCTTTCTCATCTATCTATCATCTATCTTTCTCTATACCCCTATCCATATCTGTCCATCCATCCACCCACCCATCTATCATTGATCTATTTCCTTTCCTTTCCTTCCTTCCTTCCTTTCATTATTTCTTACTTTCTCTCTTTCTTTCATTTTTCTCTCTCTCTATCATCCATCCATCATCTATCTCCATACCTAACTCTCTCTCCATATCAATCTGCCCACCCACCCACCCACCCACCCACCCGTCATCTATTATCTGTCTGTCTGTCTGTCTGTCTATCTATCTAAATATCTATCTTTTATGTACACTGAGAGCATATGCAGCAAGACAAATTCCTTGTGTGTCCAATCACACTTGGCCAATAAAAAATTCTATTCTATTCTACTCTATTCTGTTATCTATCTATCTATCTATCTATCTATCTATCTATCTATCTATCTATCTATCTATCCCTATCTCTCTCTCCAGATCTATCTTCCACCCATCCATCCATCAATCCATCCATCCATCCCCATCCTATCTGTCCATCTACCAACCTACCTCCTAACTTAGAGCAGAGATGGGGTTAATTTTTAGAGGTTATATTGAGGGGTGAGATGGAGGCTGGCAACCCAGAGAGAGAGAGGGAGACATCTGGATTCAGCTTCCTCACCCCTAAGTGTGAACTCGGGTGGGTGGTGAATGTTTCACCCTCACCACTTGTCTCCCCACTTCCAACTTTCGGAAGCAAGGACCAGCAAAACCTCAACTGTAGAGCAGAGACCTCTCTGGCAACGAGGAAGAGGAGGAGGAGGGGCAGAGGGATGAAGAAAGAGGGCAGCCATGAACCCAACCAAAGTTCTCCGCTGCCACCCAACTTAATAAGGAAGTTTTGGAAAAGAGAGACAGAAAGGCAGAGAAGCAAAGCACTTTCCTTCACATGTGGTGGTTATGCCCTGAACCAAAAAAAATACTGGACCAAAATTCATCACTGGTTGCAGGAAATAGTAGGTACAACTGTTAGAGCATACTCCTGAAATCCTCTTATTAGGTATAATTTAAAAGGCAATATATTAAAAGTATCAAATATTTAATCTTGCATATCACAAAAGCGGCCAGGAGGGTGGACGTACAATGCTGGTGAAATCCCAACATACCCATGGGTCATTCTTTGCCAAGTGCACCAGGTGCCAATTTGATTTTTGCAACCTTATTTGAAAAGAAACCATCACAAAAACAACATATATGATGGGAAAAAACGTGGTCTTTCTAATGAAATAAAAATGAAGATGATTGAAGGTGAGAAAACAGAGAGCTCTCTTTCCTCACCTTCAATCATTTTCATTAGAAAGAGCGAGGTTTTTTCTATCGCTCTCTGTTTTCTCACCTTCAATCATCTTTGTTTTTATTTCATTAGAAAGAGCATGTTTTCTTCCATCACATATGTTGTTTTTGTGATGGTTTCTTCTCAAATAAGGCTTCAATTTCACCTGGTCCATTAGACAAAGAATGGACCCTATGGAAAGTATGATAACCAAGAAGATACACCATTGCGCTGAAATGGACAAATTAACCATAGAATTTGGAGGACAAGAAAGAATCAGAATACGACGATGTTCCGGGGAAATGGTACAATTGGACTAATAATAGAAAACTGAAGGGACAACGTGGCATTGGACCAGAATACCTCCGGAACCGCCTTCCACCGCATGAATCCCAGTGGCCAGTTAGGTCCCACAGAGTTGGCCTTCTCCGGGTCCCGTCAGCTTTGGCGGATTAAGAGAGTCCAAGCCAAGTCAACCTCTTGAGGAATCTTTCTTACTATGTCGACTTAATCCCCAGGTATGCCCATTTACACTAACACTCCGCAGTTTGCATTGGTTGCCGATCAGTTTCCGGTCACAATTCAAAGTGTCAGTTATGACCTATAAAGCCCTTCATGGCATCGGACCAGAATACCTCCGGGACCACCTTCTGCCGCACAAATCCCAGCGATCGGTTAATTGGCCTTCTCCGGGTCCCGTCGACCAAACAATGTTGTTTGGCGGGCCCCAGGGGAAAAGCCTTCTCTGTGGCGGCCCCAGCCCTCTGGAATCAACTCCCCCCGGAGATTAGAACAGCCCCCACCCTCATCTTTCGCAAGTTAGTCAAGACCCACCTATATCGCCAGGCATGAGGGAACTAAGACATCTCCCCCAGGCTTTCTTATATTTCATGTTTGGTATGTATGTGTTGTATGGTTTTTTTTAACAGTTGGGGTTTTTAGATAATTCTTATTATTAGATTTGTTCCATTGTTTATACTGTTTTTTATTGTTGTTGTGAGCCGCCCCGAGTCTTCGGAGAGGGGCGGCATACAAATCTATCTATCTATCTATCTATCTGTCTGTCTGTCTATCTATCTATCTATCTATCTATCTATCTATCTATCTATCTATCTATCTACCTTATCTATGTATCTATCTATCTATCTATCTATCTGTCTGTCTGTCTGTCTGTCTGTCTGTCTGTCTGTCTGTCTGTCTGTCTGTCTGTCTGTCTGTCTGTCTATCTATCTATCTATCTATCTATCTATCTATCTATCTATCTATCTACCTTATCTATCTACCTACCTACCTACCTTATCTATGTATCTACCTATCTACCTATCTATCTACCTTATCTATCTATCTAAATAAATAAATAAATAAATAAATAAATAAATAAATAAATAGGATTTAGATAATATGGTAAAACAATATATGAAAAGCACAAATATAATAATAATGCATATAAAAGGCTTGAGAATGCCGTGACATGTGAAATGTGAAAATAAATGAAAAAAATATTTATTAAAAGGAAGCAAAGCACTTTCTCCTTCCCAGGAGGCCTGTCACTTTGCACTAAGCGGAGGTTTCCCATCCTGGCTCAGACAGAATGAGGCCAAGGCAGGGCTCTCTGCCGACTCCCGGTGGGCATCCGCTAATCACGGCTGAAACCACGATGTCAAAACCACGACCCTGGCTCACGCACAGCGCCCAGAGCAAGCCAATTGACAATGCTGAGCCCTGGCCCTCATTATCCTGGATCCTTGCCTGACCCCTCTTTACGCGGGAGGCTCGATGGGTGGATGGCGCTACGACACCAATGTTCTGCCAAAGAGCCTGGGTTTCGGTGGGGGGAAGCAGCCGATGCGCGCAGGGGCGCGGCGCCAGTGGGAAACACCGGGAGGCGTGCACAACTGTGCGGAGACACGCGGGAGAGCGAGATTTCGGCAATTTTATTGCTTCAGCACATGCGCGAAAGCAAAAATATTGGCGAACATCGTCAAAATCTCGCTCTCGGGGGCATCCTCGGGCAAGTCTCGGCTTGTTGAGCATGTGCAGAAGGCAAATCCCGCAACGATGTGGTGCACATGTGCAACTGCGACAGCCTCCGAGAGAGATCCGGTAGTAGGTAAATGAAGTGGCCTAACCAGCAACAGGCCACCATTCCCGGCACCACCGGAACGGGGCTGGGAGCGTGTGTGCACATGGCGAGGGACTCTAGTGCAAGGATGTGCAATTTGCGGGGTGGTTATTATTATTATTATTATTATTATTATTATTATTATTATTATTATGTCTTGGATTTGTATGCCGCCCCTCTCCGCAGACTCGGGGCGGCTAACAACAATGATAAAAAACAACATGTAACAATCCAATTTAATAAAACAACTAAAAACCCTTACTATAAAAACCAAACATACACACAAACATACCATACATAACTTGTAATGGCCTAGGGGACAAATGCCTGGCGACAAAGGTGGGTCTTGAGTAATTTGCGAAAGACAAGGAGGGTGGGGGCCGTTCTAATATCTGGGGGGAGTTGATTCCAGAGGGCCGGGGCCACCACAGAGAAGGCTCTTCCCCTGGGGCCCGCCAAACGACATTGTTTGGTCGACGGGACCCGGAGGAGGCCAACTCTGTGGGACCTTATCGGCCGCAGGGATTCGTGCGGTAGAAGGCGGTTCCGGATGTATTCTGGCCCAATGCCATGTAGGGCTTTAAAGGTCATGACCAACACTTTGAATTGTGACCGGAAACCGATCGGCAGCCAGTGCAGGCCGCGGAGTGTTGAAGAAACGTGGGCGAATCTAGGAAGCCCCACGATGGCTCTCGCAGGCGCATTCTGCACGATCTGAAGTTTCCGAACACTTCTCAAAGGTAGCCCCATGTAGAGAGCGTTCCAGTAATCGAACCTCGAGGTGATGAGGGCATGAGCGACTGTGAGCAATGACTCCCTGTCCAAATAGGGGCAGAAGCAAAAAAGCCGGAAAGCGAAAAGGTAAGTTACCCCCGCCAGGTGCCCTGCCCATTCGCCTGCCCCGCCGCAAGCAGCGTCTTCACCACAAGTGGCCTGAGTGCTCCACCTCCCACAGCCTGCCTTACCTTGCGCGACGGCTTCTCCCTCGCCGAGAAGATAGCACGCGGCATGGGGTGGAGGCAGGGCGGCCCCGGGCTCCAGACGTGCGGCCTGTTCCGTTCTCTCCCGCACCACAGGCATCTCTCAGCCCAGCAATGGCGCCCCAAAGGCCACGACTCGCTCGGAGTGCCACTGCTGCACCGAGAGATGCCTGCGGCATGGGAGAGCAGAAAGCAGGCCGTGCAGCCAGAGCTCAGGCGGGGCTGCTTTTGGTGTTGGCCCCAGCTGCCAATCTAGGTGCCGCAGCAAGATTCGGCGGCTGCGCATGTGCAGCAGCTGAAATCTCGAGCGTGGACCAGTGTTCCCTCTAATTTTGGGGTGGGGGTGGGCGGAAAAGTATAGTGTCTGAGCGGCAGTCCCTTTGGGACTGGGCGGCACAGAAATAATAAATGAATAAATGAATGAATGAATGAATGAATGAATGAATGAATGAATGAATGAATGAATGAATGAATAAGCAAGCAAGCAAACAAACAAACAAAACAAACAAACAAACAAACAAAAAACCCACCGTGTTTTGCCTCAGAGAATTTCAAAATAAAATACTGTACTGTGTGTCTATAACAGTGAGCTCATAATAGGGCAACTCTATCAATATCAAAATGCCACTTAAATAGTTGAGCTAGTTTCAAACTAGATTTTGATTTTCTTTCTCTCTTCCTTACTCCCATTCTTTTTCTTTCTCTTTTCCTTCCTCTCTTTTTTCTATCTGTTTCTCTTCCTCACTTCCTCTCTCTCTCCTTCCCTCTCACTCTTTCCCTCTCGGCTTCTGGGCAGGTTTGGAAAACTCTGAGTTGATGATGATTTTTAAGTGAGCGATTGCTCACTGCTCAGCTTAGAGGGAACTATGGCGTGGACGTCCTTCCGGCAGCAAAAATTGCTCGTTTCTTTGCTTCTGCGCATGCACGGCGGCAATAGAGCTACATGCTCCGTTGCCGCCACCAGAACAGCGTTCCTGGCATTCCGGCACATAGCATGTCCTTGGGGCTAACCCACGGGTGAAATGCTCCCGGTTCACTCGTGCTTGTCAGTCATCGGAGAGCTATTTCCCATCTGCCCGGATGCTGACATTTGGGTTCTTTTATTTTCTGCGCATGCTCAGAACACTTTGCGCATAGGATAAAAGAACCCAAATAGCGGCATCTGGGTGGGTGGGGAAGCCTCACGCTGCAGTTGCTACCATCCCTATGATGATCGACCGGCCCATATTACACCAACACTCCACAGTCTGCATTGGTTGCCGATCAATTTCCGGGCACAATTCAAAGTGTTGGTTATGACCTTTAAAGCCCTTCATGGCATCGGACCATAATATCTCCGGGACCGCCTTCTGCCGCACAAATCCCAGCGACCGGTTAAGTCCCACAGAGTTGGCCTACTCCGGGTCCCGTCGACTAAACAATGTCGTTTGGCGGGACCCAGGAGAAGAGCCTTCTCTGTGGCGGCCCCAACCCTCTGGAACCAGCTCCCCCCGGAGATTAGAACTGCCCCCACCCTCCTTGCCTTTCGTAAAGTTCTTAAGGCCCATCTCTGCCGTCAGGCATGGGGAACTGAGACATCTCCCCCGGGCCTATATAGTTTATACATGGTATGTTTGTGTGTATGTTTGCTTTTAATAATGGGGTTTTTAGCATTTTTTAAATTATTAGATTTGTTCTTACATTGTTCTTGTTATTGTTGTTAGCCGCCCCGAGTCTACGGAGAGGGGTGGCATACAAATCTAATTAATAATAATAATAATAATAATAATAATAATAATAATAATAATAATAATGCACAAACTGGGAACATTTAACCCCTGGCTTAACCTGGTTAAAAATGGATGGTTAAAAAAAACCTAGGAAACCCCCCCCAGATTTGTTTAAAACTTAAATCGGATTTTTAAAAAAACTTTTGTTAGCAAAAAACTCAGAAGAGAAGGATTTAGGGGAACTGATTTCTGACAGTCTCAAAATGGGTGAACTGTGCTTGGCTGTATAATTTATATCCCTTATACTATTTTCTGTTTTTTATCTTAGGATGGAAACATGCCTGGGATAAACATAGATCCATCCTAAGATAAAATACAGGAAATAGTATAAGGGCAGACTAGATGGACCAGGAGGTCTTTTTCTGCCGTCAGTCTTCTATGTTTCCATAACAAGCAGGAAGAGGGAGATTGTGATCCCGCTAGTGAGACCCCATTTGCAGTACTGTGTTCAGTTCTGGAGACCTCACCCACAAAAAGAGATTGATAAAAATCAAACAGGTCCAAAGACGGGCTACAAAAATGGTGGAAGGTCTTAAGCATAAAACTTATCAGGAAAGACTTCATGAACTCAATCTTTAAGTCTGGAGGACAGAAGGAAAGGGAACCCAAGAACAAGGGGTCACAATCTGACGTTAGTTGGGGGAAAGATTAGAAGCAATGTGAGAAAATATTATTTGACTGAAACAGTAGCAGACGCTTGGAACAAACTTCCAGCAGACATGGTTGGTAAATCCACAGGAACTGAATTTAAACATGCCTGGGATAAACATAGATCCATCCTAAGATATCACGAATCCCAGCAACCGGTTAGGTCCCACAGAGTTGGCCTTCTCCGGGTCCCGTCGACTAAACAATGTCGTTTGGCGGGACCCAGGAGAAGAGCCTTCTCTGTGGCGGCCCCAACCCTCTGGAACCAGCTCCCCCCGGAGATTAGAACTGCCCCCACCCTCCTTGCCTTTCGTAAAGTTCTTAAGGCCCATCTCTGCCTCTCCACTCTAAGATAAAATACAGGAAAATAGTATAAGGGCAGACTAAATGGACCATGAGGTCTTTTTCTGCCGTCAATCTTCTATGTTTCTAAATAAGGTTCAGGAGGGAAGTGTTTTTAATAGGAAAGTGAACCCAAGAACAAGGGGGCACAATCTGAGGTTAGTTGGGGGAAAGATCAGAAAGCAACGTGAGAAAATATTATTTGACTGAAAGAGTAGTAGATGCTTGGGACAAACTTCCAGCAGACGTGGTTGGTAAATCCACAGCAACTGAATTTAAACATGCCTGAGATAAACATAGATCCATCCTAAGATAAATGTACAGGAAATAGTATAAAGGCAGACTGATGTCTTTTTCTGCCGTCAATCTTCCATGTTTTTTATGAAATTTGTTTTTAACAAAATGCTTTTGTGAATAAAAAAAAAATCTGTCTAAAGATAGTTTTCTATTCAAGATACATCCATACTTTAGTTTGTTCAGCGTGAAGTGGCGCTTAGTTATGCAGAATGAGGCTGTGCAATATTTACATTATTGGTAAACCCGTTGAATGAATCCAAGCTCGGCAAGCTAAATAGGAAGCCTTCATTCTGTTACCTTTCCTCAAAGTGTACTTAATCTTTGCTTTCTTTGCACAATGTCTTTGGTTGCAATTCATAATAAGCTTGAGGCAAATAAAATTCCGGTAACTTTGGGGTGGGGGGAAAGGAGGAGAGGAAACTTTCATTTTGTTTGCAAATAATACGTATTAAAGATTCTAACTGCCAGCCAAGAACGAGTCCTTACATTTAAAGATCGCCTGTCATTTCAGATCCATCATATTAGCGGGCATCCCCTCACTTGCTACCTGCCACATCCCCTTCACCTTGCTGTGTCTCTACTCACCAGCTGTCCCATTGAAGTGGATGAGACTGACGGTAAGTCAATAGCGCGTTAGAGGGGCCGCTGCGGGATAGAGATGACGGTTGCTCTTTAAAAATTAGGGTTGAAATCAGGTTGATTTAACTCAAGCAACAGAATTACTGAATTGAATTGGGATTTAAATCGACTTATTTAAAATTATTATTATTATTATTATTATTTATTTATTTATTTATTTATTCGACCTGTATGCCGCCCCTCTCCAGAGACTCAGAGCGGCTCACAACACAAAAAACATGATACAAATCCAACAATAAAAAAGCAATTTAAAACCCTACATATAAAAAACAATCATACATCTCAGGGTCTTATTTTGGGGAAAACACGGATATTATTATTTATTTATTTTATTTTATTTATTTATTTATTAAACTTGTATGCCGCCCCTCTCCGTAGTAGTATGATATATAAAGTGAATTGGCCCAGACATTACACTGTTCACTAAGCACCTATGTGTACCCCCCCCCCCACAAAAAAAACCTATAAATAAAACTTTTTTCCTTTTTTTTTTTAAAGGACTCTATTTGGCATAGGGGCAGTTGGCAGAAACTGGGCCCCCTTTGTGCTCTGCAGCGGGGTTAAAATGGAGACTTTCATTCAGCCGAAGACTGAATTATTATTGGAAGACTGCTATCATGTCTCCCCTGCTCCTTCTGGGTTGCTTCTCTCCTTGTTTAGTTGCCACCCATTGCTTCTTGTTCTACCCTCGGCTGCTTTGGAGAATAGCTTGACTCCCTCTTCTTGGTGGCATCCTGCTATCCTGTCTCCCCTGGTCCTTCTTTTCAGTAAACTAGCCATGCCCAGTTCCTGCAACCGTTCTTCACATGTTTTAGCCCCCGGTCTCTTAGAAACATAGAAGACTGACGGCAGAAAAAGACCTCATGATCCATCTAGTTTGCCCTTATACTATTTTTTTGTATTTTATCTTAGGATGGATCTATGTTTATCCCAGGCATGTTTAAACTCAGTTACTGTGGATTTACCCAACCACGTCTACTGGAAGTTTGTTCCAAGGATCTACTCCTCTTTCAGTAAAATAATATTTTCTCATGTTGCTTTTGATCTTTCCCCCAACTAACTTCAGGTTGTGTCCCCTTGTTCTTGTGTTC
This sequence comes from Erythrolamprus reginae, assembly GCF_031021105.1. NCBI lineage: Eukaryota > Metazoa > Chordata > Lepidosauria > Squamata > Dipsadidae > Erythrolamprus > Erythrolamprus reginae. Next base: position 12,140,100 of record NC_091957.1, read on the forward strand.
ACTTTCCTATTAAAAACTCAGTCTACGGAGAGGGGCAGCATACAAATCTAATAAATGAATGAATGAATGAATGAATAAAAACACTTCATCCTGAACCTTATTTAACCCTTTGACACATTTAAATGTTTCAATCATATCCCCACTTTCCCTTCTGTCCTCCAGACTAGACAGATTGAGTTCATGAAGTCTTTCCTGATACGTTTTATGCTTAAGACCAGAGGTCTTCAAACTTGGCAACTTTAAGACTTGTGGACTTCAACTCCCAGAATTCTCCAGCCAGCTATGCTGGCTAGAGAATTCTGGGAGTTGAGGTCCACAAGTCTTAAAGTTGCCAAGTTTGAGGACCCCTGCTTAAGACCTTCCACCATTCTTGTAGCCCGTCTTTGGACCCATTCGATTTTGTCAACATCTTTTTGTGGGTTCTTAATTGTTGATCTTCTCTGCACTCTTTCTAGACTCGTCTCAGCGTCCTTTTTGCATCGTGGGGACCCAAACTATACTGCTCCAAAAAATTAAAGGGAACCCTCAAAGAACCCATCCTAGATCTGAATGAATGAAATATTCTCAATGAATGCTTTGTTCTGTACAAAGCTGGGTGTGCTGACAACAAAATGAAACTGATGGTCCATCAGCAGTTGCTTCCTAAGTGGACGGTTTGATTTCACAGAAGTTTGATTTACTTGGGAGTCATATTGTGTTCCCTTTATTTATTTTTTTGAGCAGTGTATTTACAGCCAAGGGGCCTGTTGTCGCTGCGGCACAAAAGGGGAGGGTGGGGGGGTGGGAAAGTTGGATTACGAGGGTCCACCCAGCCTCCTCCTCCTCCTGCTGCCCAGGACCTCAAGCAGAGCTACTGTACAGATTTTACAGGCATTATCTGGGTCTTTAGTTATCTGATGAGCAGAGAAAAGAGATTAAGGGGGCCTCGCTGGGTGGGTTTCGGAGTTTTCCAGCCCCCTCCCCATCGGAGCCACCAATCCTGGCTGGGGAGAGGAGGAGGAGGAAGAAGGGGGGAGGGCCAGGCAGATGCCCCTGGCCCAGAAACCTCCAACTGGCGGCTCCCGTGACTGCACAAAACGGAGCAATATTGGAACTCACGAGGGGCCAACAAATGGAGGAGGCATCATTTGGGAGTAAGGCCAGGAGGAGGGTTGGCAAGGCGAAAGCACCCAGCCACCCAGCCACCTAGCAGGAGCTTCCATTGGGACGGGCTCAGCCTCCCTTTCTAGCTTTGGGGAAGGAGAGGGAGGGAGGGAGGAGGAGAAGGAAGGAAAGAAGGAGGAGAAAGGAAGGGAGGGATGGGAGAGGGAGGAGATAGGAATGAGAGGAAGGAAGGGAGGGAGGGAGGAAAGGTGGAAAGGAAAGGAAAGGAGGAAAGAAAGGAGGAGGAGAAAGGGAGGGAGGGCAGAGGGAGGAGATAGGAAGGAAGGAAGGGAGGGAGGAGGAGGAGGAAGGAAGGAAGGGAGGAGACAGAAATGAAAGGAAGGGGGCAGGAGAGAAGAATTAGAGGAAGAAAGTAAGGGATGAGGGAAAGGAAGAAAAGAAAGGTGGAAAGGAAAGGAAGGAAAGAGGGAAAGAAAGGAGGAGAAAGGGAGGGAGGACAGAGGGAGGAGATAGGAAGGAAGGAAGGAAGGAAGGAAGGAAGGAAGGAAGGAAGGAAGGAAGGAAGGCTTACTGACAGGTCTCTTTCAATCGTTTTGCAAACTCTTTGTTATTCTTTAGAGACACTCAAGTCGAGAGTGCCATGTGCTTCTCTCTGCCCCCAACCCCCTCGTCCCTTCCCCCCATGGCATCCCTGGTTGGGGGGGGGAGATGGGAGCAGAAGCCACAAACCTGGAGCAGGGCAGGAATTGGGCTGCTGATGGGACAGGGGCCCCTTTGGGAGAGGCTGTGGGGGGGAGGACCTGGGCCTCTCACCCATCCACACACACACACACAAGTTTGCTGCCCTACTTTGCTCTCCCCCTGGTCAAAAATCTCAGGCCTCCTTGTGGGCAACTTCCAAGTGTTCACACATCTAACTCTTTCTTCTTCTTCTTTTTTTCTTCCTTCCTTCCTTCCTTTTTTTCTTTGTCTCTCCCTTTCTTTCTTTCTTTCTTTCTTTCTTTCTTTCCCTCCCTCCTTCTTTCCTTCCCTCTTTCTTTTTCTTTCTCTCCCTTTTTCCTTCATTCCCTCCCTCCCTCCTTCCTTCTTTCTTTCCTTCATTCCCTTCCTCCTTCTTTCCTTTCCTCTTTCTTTCCTTCATTCCTCCCTCCCTCCCTCTTTCTTTCCCTCCCCCTTCCTTTCTCTCCCTTTCTTTCCTTCATTCCCTCCTTCCTTCCTTCCCTCTTTCTCTCTTTCTTTCATTCCTCCCTCCCTCCTTCCTTTCCCTCCCTCCTTCTTTCTTTCTTTTCTCTCTCTCTCTTTCTTTCCATTCCCTCCCTTTTTCTTTCCCTCCCTCCTTTCTTTTCTCTCTCTCTTTCTTTCCATTCCCTCCTTCCTTCTTTCTTTCCTTCCTTCCTTCTTTCTTTCCTCTCACTTTCTTTCCATTCCCTCCCTCCTTCCTTCCCTCATTCATTCTTTCTTTTCTCTCTCTCTTTCTTTCCATTTCCTCCCTCCCTCCTTCCTTCCTTCCTTCTTTCTTTCCCTCCCTCCTTCTTTCTTTTTTTCTCTCTCTCTCTTTTTTCCATTCCCTCCCTCCTTTCTTTCTTTCTTTCTCTCTCTCTCTGTCTCCCTGGCTTTGATCTCGGAGGGAGGGGGGTTCTGGGGGTGGAAAGGGGGTGGGTAGGTGGGCAAAAGCACAAACCCTCCCTTGGACCCATTTGGGGAAAGGGCCTACCCTGCCCCCCTTCCAGGAGAGAGAGAGAGAGAGAGTGGGGGAGAAATGAGAGGAGGGAGCGGAAAAGAAGAAAGGAAAAATAAAAGAGAGAACGGGGGGGGGGCTGAAGAAACTCAGAAGGAGCCGGAAACTTCCAGCGGGGTCCAGGCACAAACAAAAGCAATTAAATGTCGCTCCCCCCTCCTCCTTCTGCTGCCCCCCCCTCCCTGCACACTAGTAGTAAGAAACTACTTGTAAGCCTGCAATTCGACCCGTGCTTTTTCCATGTCCAGCACTTTCTGGGAGAATTGGAGGGATGAGAAGCCCCCCCCCCCATTTGCAATGATGCCAAAGGGGCTTTGCATGGACAGAGGTGGGAACCCCCCCCCCTCCAAAGGAGAGACCCCCCAAAAGCAGCCAGAAAACACACACACACACAAGCACACATCTACGCAAAAACTGAACGGGAAAGCAACTTTCCCCCCCCAAAGTGTCAAAGAGGAGGGAGGGGGAGCAGAGAAAGCAACCACAAAGGGGGGAAAACCCACCCTCCCCTCCCCCAAATACTCCCCCCCCCATCTTTAAAGGCCATCTGGGAAGCCGCCAAACAATAGAGAAGCACTTTTAAGCACGGAGGCCCCCCCCGTGCCCCCCTCCTCAAAGGCCTCCGCAGAAGGGCAGACCCCCCCCCAGCCCACCTTCGCCTTACTGAGCCCCCCCCGTGCCCCCCCTTACCTTCCCACGTCTCCATTTTGGGCTCCGCCACGTTGGCTGGGGAGCAGCCATGAGGGGTGAGGGGGGCCAGGGCTTGGCTCACTGCCCCTGCCCTGTGGCCAGGCGGGGGTGCCTCGGTGCTCTGCCGGGACACCACACGGGGGCCAGAAACCCACCCACCCCCTCCTCCCCCTCCTCCTCCGGAGGTCAGCTTACAGGCGGGTCACGTGAGCCCAAAGTTCAAGCCCTAAGGTCACAATTGTGGGGATTCCACCGAGGAGGAGGGGGGGAGGAGGAGGAGGAGGAAGAAAAGGAAAGAGGAAAGGAGAGGAAGAAGAGGAAAGGGAGAAGAAAGGGAGGAGAGGAGAAAGAAGAGAAAAAGGAGGAAAAGAAAGGAGGAGGAGGAGGAAAGGCGGAGAAGAAGAGAAGGAAGAGAGGAGGAAGAGGAGGAAGGAGGGATAGGAGGAAGAGAGAAGAGGAAAGGTGGAAGAAGAGAGGAGGAACAGGAAAAGAGGAGGAGGAGGACAAGAAGAGGAGAGGAGAAAGAGGAAAAGAGAAAGAGAGGAGAAAGAGGAAAGGGAGGAGAGGAGAGGGAAAAGAAGAGGAGAGAAGGAGAGGAGGAGGAGAGGAGAAAGAGGGGGAAGAGGAAAGGAGGAGAGGAGAAAAGAAGAGAAGAAAAGGAGAAAGAGGGGAGGAGGGAGAAGAAAGGAGGAGGAATGGAATAGAAGAGGAAGAAAAGGAGGAGAGAAGGAAGAGAAGGAAGAGGAAAAAAAGGAAAGGAGGGGAAGAGGAGAGGAGAAGGAGGAAGAAGTGGAAAGGCAGAGGAGGGGTAAGTGAAAAGGAGGAGGAGGAGGAGAGAATAAAGAGGAAGAAGAGGAAAGGAGTGGGAGGGGAGGTGCAAGAGGAAAGGGAGAGGAGAATGAGAAAGAAGAGGAAAGGAGGCGAGGAGGAGGAAAGGAGAAGGAATGGAAGAGAAGACGACAAGAGGAAGAGGAGGAAGAGGAGAAGGAGGAGACAAAGAGGAGAGGATAAAAAGGAAAGGAGGAGAGGAAGAAGAGGAAAGGGGGAAAAGAGGAAGAGGAGGAGAAAGAGGAAGAAGGGGAAAGGGGAAAGGGGAAAAAGAGAAAGAGGAGAAGGAGGGAAAAAAGAGGAGAGAATAAAAAGGAAAGGAGGAAAAGAGGAGAGGATTAAAAGGAAAGGAGGAGGGGGCAGGAGGTGTGTGTACGTACACACACAACCTCCTTGCGCGTTGGGGGGCTTCTCCAGACTGTCTCCTCTGCCAGCTCTGCCCAGGGGCTCTTGAGCAAGGCAGGAGCATCTCCGGTGGATTGGGCTCCACACGCCAATCCAGCCGCAGGCAGACTCAGCCCCTTCGCCTTCCAGGCCTCTCTCTGTCTGCACCCTTCAGGGCTGGTCCCTTGCCCTGGGAGGCGGGCCAAGGCCTTCCCGCCCGAGGCTGCTGATGGACAGAGCCCCAGACGGACGCCGGGTCCAAAATGGCCGGAGGAAACAGCCGAGGGCTGGAGAGAGGGGCCTGTCCAGGCCACGCAGGAGGACCTTCCTGTTGAGGGGTCCTTGGTGCTCTCTTGAACTTGGAGACTTTTCATTACCCAAACTAGCACTGATGATGTTCGCTAGTGGGGTCATGAGACGTCTGCAAGAAAAGCACCAAGGACCCCCACAGACCTCCTCCTCCCTTTCTCCTTCCTCCTCCTTCATCCCTCCTCCCCCTCTCACCCACTTCCTTCTAGCCCTGATGATGTTACCTAGTCGGGTCATGAAACGCCTGCAAGGAAATAACCAAGCTCAGATGGACACAGCACCGGATGTCTGGTCCAAGGACCCCAAAGTCTTCCCCCCTCCCCTTGTTCCTCCTCCTGCTTCCTCTTCAATCCCTCCTCCTGCTCCTTCCCCCTTCCACTGGTAGCACTGATGCTGTTACCTAGTCGGGTCCTGAAACATCGGCAAGAAAATTACTCAAACTCAAGAGAGAGTCAAGGACCTGACAGTTTTCCTCCTCCTCTAACTCCTCCTGGTTCTCTCCCTTCCCCTCCTCTTCCCCTTACCCTCCCTCCTTCTTTCATGCCCTGATAATGTTACCTAGTTGGGTCATGAAACGCCTGTTTCTGACATTCCCCCTCCAACTCCCCCTCCTTCTCCTCCTCCTTCTCTCCCTTCTCCTCCTCTTCCCCTTCCCCCCTCCTCCTTCCTTCCATCCCTCCTCCTCTTCCTCCCTTCCTCCTCTTCCATCCTTCCTCCTCTTCCTTCCTCCTCCTCTTCCTCCCTTCCTCCTCTTCCATCCCTCCTCCTCTTCCTCCCTTCCTCCTCTTCCATCCCTCCTCCTCTTCCTTCCTCCTCCTCTTCCTCCCTTCCTCCTCTTCCATCCCTCCTCCTCTTCCTCCCTTTCTCCTCCCTTCTTCCTCTCTCATCCCTCCTCCTCTTCCTCCCTTCCTCCTCTTCCATCCCTCCTCCTCTTCCTCCCTTTCTCCTCCCTTCAATCCTTCCTGCTCTTCCTCCCTTTCTCCTCCCTTCCTCCTCTTCCATACCTCCTCCTCTTCCTCCCCTTCCCCTTCCTCCTCTTTCATCCCTTTTCCTCCTCCCACCCTCTTCCTTCTAGCCCTGATGACGTTACCCAGTCGGGTCACGAAACGCCTCCAGGAAAAACACTAAATCCAAGACAGCCTGGAGCTTGGCAAACCGTCTCCTTCCTCCTAGCCCCGATGACGTTACCTCCTTGGGTAATGCAAGGCAACCCCCACAAGCTCCCGGGACCCCCTGGAAGGCAGACGGAGCCCCAACTCTCCCGTAGATGAGCAATGACACCCCCAGCGCAAAGGAACAGCCTCCTCCCCACAAAATGGGAAGGGGAACATTTCGGAAGAGTTTCGTTTCGACCAGCAACGTTCCCGGCCTCTCTCTCTTTCCCGGGCCCTCAACTCAGATCACATCAAGCCAGCATTTCACAGACCGGCTGCCCCCCCCCTGTGTGTTTTCTCAACAGCCCCCCTCCCTCTCCATTCCTGCCACTTTGCATTAACACCGTCTCTTACCCCCCCTCCGCCTGCAGAAAAATTCGCGAGGCTTTGATGTGTAAGAACAATTCATTTGTCCTGCTCTAATTGCTTTCTGAGCAGAACCCACAACCCACAACACACACCTCTCTCCCCTTCCCTTCCACGACTTGCTGCTGATTTTTTACAGGTACACAACACGTGAGTGTGTGTGTGTGTGTGTGTGTGTGTGTGTGTGGTTTTGAGGACTACACACACCTAGGCCTGCTTTTGGCTCTTCCGTGAAAGCCACACAAAGCCAACGCCAATGTTTCTGGTCTTGGCTGGCCTTGGTCTCTATTCCCCCCCCCCCCAGGGATTTTTGAGAGGGTGCTGATGTTAATCCTCCAATGACAATATTATTATTATTTTGCACTGGGTGGGGGACAGGGGGGGGACACGGGACTCAAACTGATTCTGATAAACCACTTAGAGAGGGCTGTAAAAGCACTATGAGGCTATATGTAAGTCTAAATGCTATTTGCTATCTTCCTTTCTTCCTTCTTTCCTTCCTCCTTCCTTCCCTTTCTCCCTCTCTCCCTGCCTCCCTCCTCTCTCCCTCCCTGCCTCCTTCCTTTCTTCCTCCCTCCCTCCTTCCTTCCTTCCTTTTCTCCCTCCCTCCCTGCCTCCTTCCTTCTTTCCTTCCTCCCTGCCTCCTTCCTTTCTTCCTCCCTGCCTCCTTCCTCCCTCTCTGCCTGCCTCCTTCCTTCCTTTCCTTCCTTCCTCCCTGCCTGCCTCCTTCTTTCCTTCCTACCTCCTTTCTTCCCTCCCTCCCTCCTTCTTTCCCTCCCAGTGATTAGAATGCAGGGTTGCAGGCTGACTCTGCCCACTGCCATCCGTTCGATTCTGACCGGCTCAAGGTTGACTCAGCCTCCCATCCTTCTGGAAGTTTGTTCCAAGCATCTATTACTCTTTCAGTCAAATAATACTTTCTCACGTTACTTGGAATACTGTGTTCAGCTCTGGGGGCCCCAATTTAAAAAGGACATTGATAAACTAGAGCAAGTTCAAAGGAGAGTTATGAAGATGGTGAGTGGTCTGGAAACCATGTCCTATGAAGAACGGTTAAAGGATCTAGGGATGTTTAGTCTGCAAAGGAGAAGACTGAGAGGAGACTTGATAACTGTCTACTAATATCTGAAGGGCTGTCACAAAGCAGAGGGGTCAGCATTGTTCTCATTAGCACAGGGAAGGACTAGAATGGAAGCACATTATAGAATTAGCACATGGAAAGACGGATGTCCATGTGCCGCCTCTATGTTGGTTGAGGTTGGGCGGATTCCCTTGAGTACCATTTATTTATTTATTTATTTATTTATTTATTTATTTATTTATTCTTTGTCCAATATACAATACATATGGAAGAGAATAGACATTAAGTAATATATATATAAAGATAGAAAGTAAAAAAGAAGAGAAGTAGATGGGAGGGAGAGAATATATATGATATAAGAGATAAGGAGTAAATATATAAGTATATATGATATATATATAAGGCCGAAATGGGACCATCCTAGTCTCCCTTAATTTTAAAATTCCAGCTGAAAACATTTTAACATATATATATATATATATATATATATAATATATATAAATATATATATATAGATAAGGAGAGAATATATATGATATATGAGATAAGGAAAGACAATTGGACAGGGGACGATAGGCACATCAGTGCACTTATATACGCTTGTATACACTTGTTGGGGGTCAAGGGAAAGGGAGGGTCTTGCCTTCTCTTTCTGCTCAAGATCCCCATGGACAATTGGTGGGCCACTGTGTGACACAGAATGCTGGACTCAATGGGCTTTGGCCTGATTCAGCAGGGCTCTTCTTAGATTAGATTAGATTTATTGGATTTATACGCCGCCCCTCTCCGCAGACTCGGGGCGGCTCACAACAATGGTAAAAACAGTACATAGTAACAAATCTTCTTAGGTTTTTAGAAACAAGGGAATGAAACTGCAAGGGAGTAGATTTAGATGACATATCAAGAAAAAACTTTCTAATAGTAAGGGTGATAAACCAGTGGAACAGTTTGCCACAGGAGGTGGTGGGCTCGCCTTCACTGGAGGTCTTCAAACAGTCATCTTTCTGGGATGGTTTAGGGAATCCTGCATTGAGCAGGGGGTTGGGCCCGATGACCCTGCAGGTCCCTTCCAACTCTATGATTCTATGATTAAAAGCAGCCCAATGGGCCTACCGGAATTTCGGAGGTTTTCCTGACGTTTAGAGAGGGCAAAAACAAACTTCTGGTTTCTGAACTTCCGGTAGGCCCGTTGGGCCTGTTTTTTGGCCTCCACAGGCTCCAGAGGCTTTCCCCCACCTTCTGGAAGGCTTAATATCAGCTGGCCAGTGTGCAATACCTTAGTTCTAGGCCTAGAAAGCCTAGAACTAAGACACCTTAAACAAGATCAAAGTATTGCCCACAACATCATATGCTGCAACGTCCTGCCTGTCGGCGACTACTTCAGCTTCAACCACAACAACACAAGAGCACACAACAGATTTAAACTTAATATTAACCGCTCCAAACTTGACTGTAAAAAATATGACTTCAGTAACCGAGTTGTCGGAGCGTGGAACTCATTACCGGACTCCATAGTGTCATCCCCAAACCCCCAACACTTTACCCTTAGATTATCTACGGTTGACCTATCCATATTCCTAAGAGGTCAGTAAGGGGCGAGTACAAGTGCACTAGAGTGCCTTCCATCCCCTGTCCTATTGCTCTCCTATATCTCCTATATCTTTCTTCTATTCCTATATCTCTTCTTCTATTCTTTCATTGATATGATCTATTACTGTATCTTCTTTTCTATTCTTTCTTAGATATATTTTACTATGAGTATCTCCTCTATAACCTTCATCATGTATTTTACTATGTGTATATACAGTGTTCCCTCGATTTTCGCGGGTTCGAACTTCTCGAATAGCCTATACCACGGTTTTTCAAAAATATAAATTAAAAAAATACTTCGTGGGTTTTTTTCTATACCACGGTTTTTCCCGCCCGATGATGTCATACGTCATCGCCAAACTAATATTTTTTGCAAATAAATAACAAATAAATTTATTATTGTTAATAAATAATTATGTTTATTAATATCAGGATCACTAAGTGTCTTATTCAATGGTGAGTACCAGTAATAATGGTGAGTAAATGGTTATTAAGGGAATGGGAAATGGTAATTTAGGGGTTTAAAGTGTTATGGGAAGGTTTGTGATACTGTCCATAGCCAAAAATGGTGTATTTACTTCCGCATCTCTACTTCGCGGAAATTCGACTTTCGCGGGAGGTCTCGGAACGCATCCCCCACAAAAATCGAGGGAACACTGTATATATATATATATACCCACTAAAACCCTCATTGTGTATTGGACAAAATAAATAAATAAACATGCCCTCAGATATAGCTCCAAATGCCAACTGTGGCACATCTACCATAGGTTCACCATCACGGGTGTAGGATCACTTTCTTGAGCAGGGGGTTGGACAAGAAGGTCTCTAACTATAAGGGCAGACTAGATGGGCCAGGAGGTCTTTTTCTGCCGTCAATCTTCTATGCGCCAGCTGATTTGCAACCTTGGGGAAGGCCGTTTCGCACTCCAGGCGGTTCAGGGAAGCTTCCTGAAGCCCCAGAGTGCAAAAACATAGTCCAACAAGCAAACCGGAAGTCAATTTTTCCGAACTTCCGGTTTGTCCGTTGGGTCGAGTTTTTTTCACCATCCCAGGCTTCAGTCAGGCCTGTGAGCATGCAGGTGTGTATTGTGTGCATGTGCAGAGGGCAGTGCAGGGCGCGCATGCACGGGGGTGGAGGGAATGGCAGTGGGTACAGGCTGGCACGAGCCCACAGCCCTTTTGGCACGTGAACCAAAAAGAAGGTTCACCGTCACTGCCATAGACTCTCCGTCCCTGGCAGAAACCGTGCTTGCTCTTCAAACCTCATGCCACCAAGGTTCTCCCCACCTCCTCCGTAAAAAAAAGGAGCTTCCACAATGTGTGTTGGCCTCTCGCAGGGATGGCGGACCTATGGCGCGGATGCTACGGGGGCTACATGGAGCCATATCTGCTGGCACGCGAGCCGTTGCCCTACCTCAGTTCCAATGTGCATGTGTGTGCCGGCCAGCTGATTTTTGCCTCGCACAGAGGCTCTGGGAGGGCATTTTTGGCTTCCAAAGAGCCTTTGAAGGATGCGGGAGGGCGTTTTTATCCTCTCCCAAGCTCCCGGGAAGTCTTTGGAACCTGGGGAGGGCAAAACACGAATCTACTGGGCCCACCAAAAATTGGGAAACAGGCCGTTTTCGGCCTCCAGAGGGCCTCTGGGCAGGGGGGCAAGGGAAGCTGTTTTCGCCCTTCTCAGGCATATAATAATAATAATAATAATAATAATATTTATAATAATAATAATATTTATAATAATAATAATATTTATAATAATAATAATAATATTTATAATAATAATAATAATATTTATAATAATAATAATATTTATAATAATAATAATAATTGATAGTGACAGTGATAGTAATAATAATAATAATAATTGATAGTGATAGTGATAGTAGTAGTAGTAATAATAATAATAATAATAATAATAATAATAATAATAATAATAATAAAAATTATATTTGTATGCCACCCCTCTCCGGAGACTCGGAGCAGCTCGCAACAATAACAACAGTGTAACAAACCCAATATATTTAAAAGACATCTAAAAACCCGTCATTAAAACCATGCAACACAATCATACCATACATAAATAATATAAGCCCAGGGGAATCTCAGTTTCCGCATGCCTGGCGAGATAGGTGGGTCTTCAGTAGCTTACGAAAGGCGAGGAGGGTGGGGGCGGTTGTGATCTCCGGGGGGGGGAGTTGATTCCAGAGGGCCGGGGCCGCCACAGAGAAGGCTCTTCCCCTGGGTCCCCCCAGACGGGACCCGGAAAAGGCCATTTCTGTGGGTTGGGAATTATGGGTGTTGGCACCCGAGGGGAAAAAAGGTTTGCCATCACAGGCCTATCGAGAGCACCTTCTAAGCCCTGGTTGGAGCTCCTGATGCCAAAGCCTGGGGAACCTTCTGTTCTTCTGTTCCGTGCGTGTCTTTTCCCTTTAAATTCCATTTTCTCTGCTTTAGTCGGCTGAGCTCCCTGACCCACTTTTGCGCTGCTGAGCAACAGAGGCCCTTAATGAGGCCAGCTTTGCCTTTGTAGACCCTCACTCCCCTTAGGGGCATCTTCTCTTCTCTAACGCTCCCCCCACCCCACCCCGCAATACGTGCTGCTGCAGAGTAGCCGGGCCATGGCAACGGGCGGGCTGCCAGCCTGCAAAACCCCCGTGTGCCAGGGGCAGGAAAGGTTCTCCAAATACCGAGGGCTTAGCCAGGAGTCGTCCGGGAAATGGTTGCCTTGCTTCCAAAAAGAGACCCACAGACGGAGTAGCTGGTGAAGGATGCCAACGCTGAGCAAACTGGCTCATATTATTTCCACCAAGGGCTTGGCCCTTTGGGGGGGGGGCTTAAATATGAAGGCGGCACGCTCCCTCCTTCCTGCGCTGGAGGTTTTTAAAGAAGAGGCTACTAAATAGTCATTTGTCTGAGATGGTACACCAAGGTCCCTTCCAACTCATTGTATTCTCTTCTGTTCTATTCCATGCTATTCTACATTCCATTCGAATATTCCATTTTGTTCCATTCCATTCTACATTCCACTATTCTCTTCTGTTCTCTTGTTTTGTTTTGTTTTGTTTTGTTCTGTTCTATTCCATTCCATCCCCTTTTTTATTCCATTCCATTCCACTCCATTCTACATTCCACTATTCTCTTCTGTTCTATTCTATTCTATTCCGTTCCATTCCATTATTCCATATTCCATTCGGTTCCATTCCATTCCACTCTACATTCCTCTGTTCTGTTCTGTTCTGTTCTATTCTATTCTATTCCATTCCATTCCATTCCACCTCCCTTTTTATTCCATTCCATTCCATTATTCCATATTCCATTCGGTTCCATTCCATTCCACTCTACATTCTTCTCTTCTCTTCTCTTCTCTTCTATTCCATTACATCCCCTTTTTTATTCCATTCCATTCTACATTCCGTTCCATTCCATTATTCCACATTCCATTCGGTTCCATTCCATTCCGCTCTACATTCCACTGTTCTGTTCTGTTCCATTCTATTTTCTGGTTGGACAGTAATTTCTCTGGAACAGCATCAGGTCTCCTGCTTGAGCAGAGGGTTGGACTACAAGACCGCAGGCACCCCTGCGTGTCCGCGCGCGATTTCGCAACCTGCCCAGGTGCAGTAGCAGAATTGCGCTGGACTCCGCCAAAGCACTCAGAGCCACGGGGGCGAGCACCCCTCACCGGTCCACCTTCGCAGCCCACACCTCTGGACGGAAGAGGCCCACCCAAATGGACCAGGATATTTTCTGCCCCCACCAGTGGGAGAGACCAAGAATGGCTCTTCAAACAGAAGCCCCCCCTCCTTCCCCATCCAAAACGCCTCCCGTCCCACTCAGGACTAGCTACATCCGCGGAGAGGAATGAAGAGGGAAGGAAGGTCCTCGGAGGTCTTTGGGGAAGAGAAGAGGGGCCCAGACAGGTGTCACTGTTCAGGCCTGGCCTGGCCCAGCTAACAAAACAAGACGGCGGGGCTCTCCTCCTCCTCCTCCTCCCCTCCCCACCCAGCCACCCCCACTTATCCGGCAAAGACAATGAGACCCCCAGCAGCCGTCCAGCCAACCAGCCGAGAATTACAGCCTCCGAACAGCCACATTGCACAGCACTCCCTCGGCCGCTGGCCCAATCAGGAGGCGAACTCCCGCACGGCCCCGGCTCAGCAAATCGGCGCCTCGCCTGGCCCGCACATGACGGGTTCTCCTTCTGTCCATCATCTGGGTCATATATAGTTCAATTCGAGTGGAGCAGACAGGACTGGGAAGGCGGCTGGGGAGTGCGCAGCCCCTCGGCTGTCTGGCTCGCCTCCGGAGAGGGACAAGACCCCCCCCCACCAGCCGAGACGGCGGGCGCTGTGTGTGTGTGTGTGTCTGAAGCCGATTCCAGTCTCGGGATCATTATCATCGCCGCCACCACGGACATCTCCCACCTTCCCTGGGGCAGAAGGAGCCAACGCCGGATTTCTCTCCTGTCCTTGACCTCTTCCCGTCTCGTCCGGCACCACCTGCAACTTTGGAGGAACGTACGACCCGGGCTGGCTGGAAAGGGGAAAGGCTGGACACTCCGAGAGGGGTCCGAGCCGCCTGCGGTTTCCCTCCAGCCGGCCGGTCCCCCCCACCATCCCCAAAAAAGCCAGGTAAGCGTTTTTTAAGCCCTCTTTCTTCGGTCCTTTGCTTTGAGGCCGAAACGGAGCAGGGGGGAGAAGGGACGCGTTGTTGGGCCGCGTAGTCTCCGGGCGCCACCGGGCCCTGTCAGCGCGGGTTTTTCTTCCTCCTTCTGGGCTCCTACTTCTGCACGTGCTCCTTTGTTCTCCACGACAGAAGCTTTTTATATACTTCCCATAATATGAGCCAGCTGGAGGGAGGCACAAACGGAGGGGAAGGGTCGGAGGGAAGCCCCCCAAACGCGCCGCCCAGAGCTCGTCTTTCTTAAAAGAGCGGGCGAAGGAGACGGGCAGCTCGGGAAGAGGAGGAGGAGAAAGAGGAGGGAAAGAAGAGGAAGAGGAAGAAGAAGGAGATGGAAGGAGAGGAAGAAGGAGAACAAGAAGAAGAGGAGGAAGAGGAGGAGAAGGAAAAGGAGGAGAGGAGGAAGAGGAAGGAGAGGAAGGAGAAGAAGAGGAGGAGGAGGAAGAGGAGATGTTCAAGGCTAAAGGCTTGATGACTAAGTTTAGCAGGGCGGAGAGAAGAGAGAAAGGAGGGGAGAGAGAGAGAGAAAGGAGGAAGGAAAGAAAGAAAGAAAGAAAGAAAGAAAAGAAAGAAAGGAAAGAAAGAAAGAAAGAAAGAAAGAAAGAAAGAAAGAAAGAAAGAAAGAAAGAAAGAAAGAAAGGAAAAGGATGCATCCAAGGCTCCAGCTGGATGTAACTGAACACTTTCCTGAAACGCACATCGAGAGACGGATGGCGAACAGCCGCGGGCGGGCGGACAAAGGCAGGAGCTGAAACCAGACAACCCAACTTGTCCGCCTGGACCAGACAGGTCAGCCAGCTGCTGCTGCTGTGTGTGTGTGTGTGTGTGTGTGTGTGTGTGTGAGAGGCACTGGTGCTCCCAGCCGTGACAGCAGAAGCAGTGTGTGTGTTTGTGTAAGAGGGGGGGGGGGGCTTGGGACCTGCCAGCCATTTTTCTCCAACAGTGCCGAGAGAGAGGGGGGGGGGCTTTTGTGCTGTCTAAAGGAATGTGCTGCCCCTGGAAGGTGGATTTGGAAGCTGGGAGCGGAGGAGGAGGAGAGGGGGGGGGGAGATTCAGGGGTCAGGGATAGGAAGAGCCCCCACCCCAAAAAAGGGCTCGCTTCCTCGCTCCCCTTGTCCCACCCACCCCATTCTCCCCCTGCCAGTATCGTCTGCTTTTGTCTAACTCCCCATAATCCATCTGTGCCTGCGGGTCACTTTAGTTTGTTTTTTGGGTCAGAGAAAAAAGGGCCCATTGAAGGAGGATGATGATGATGATGATAATGATGATGATGATGATGATGATAATAATAATAATAACGATAATATTAATGATGATGATGATGACCGCCTTCTACCGCATGAATCCCAGCGGCCGATAAGGTCCCACAGAGTTTATTTATTTATTATTTATTAATCAGATTTGTATGCCGCCCCTCTCCGTAGACTCGGGGCAGCTCACAGCAATAATAATACAATGTAAACAAATCTAATATTTAAGTTAATTTAAAAAAACCCAATTTAGAAACCAATCATACATACTAGCATACCATGCATACATTTTATAAGCCTAGGGGGAGGGAAAATGTCAATTCCCCCATGCCTGACGACAGAGGTGGGTTTTAAGGAGCTTACGAAAGGCTAGGAGGGTGGAGGCAACTCTGATATCTGGGGGGAGTTGGTTCCAAAGGGTCGGGGCCGCCACAGAGAAGGCTCTTCCCCTGGGTCCCGCCAAACGACATTGTTTAGTTGACAGGACCCGGAGAAGGCCAACTCTGTGGGACCTAACTGGTCGCTGGGATTCATGCGGCAGAAGGCGGTCCCGGAGATATTCTGGTCCGGTGCCATGAAGGGCTTTATAGGACATAACCAACACTTTGAATTGTGACCGGAAACTGATCGGCAACCAATGCAGACTGCGGAGTGTTGGTGTGACATGGGCATATTTAGGAAAGCCCATGATAGCTCTCGCAGCTGCATTCTGCACGATCTGAAGTTTCCAAAGTTGACCTTCTCCGGGTCCCGTCGACCAAACAATGTCGTTTGGCGGGCCCCAGGGGAAGAGCCTTCTCTGTGGCGGCCCCGGCCCTCTGGAATCAACTCCCCCCAGAGATTAGAACAGCCCCCACCCTCCTTGTCTTTCGCAAGTTACTCAAGACCCACCTATATCGCCAGGCATGGGGGAACTAAGACACCTCCCCCAGGCTTTCTTATATTTTATGTTTGGTATGTATGTGTTGTATGGTTTTTAACCGTTGGGGTTTTTTATATAATTTTTATTATTAGATTTGTTCCATTGTTATACTGTTTTTATTACTGTTGTGAGCCGCCCGGAGTCTTCGGAGAGGGGCGGCATACAAATCTAATGAATTATTATTATTAATTATGATGATGATGATGATGTAAGCCAAATTCAGCAGCCCCCAAAAGAGTAGGGGAGAGAGAGAGAAGGGGGGAGAGAGAGGGAGGAGGGAGGGAGGGGGCTTCATTGCAGAAGCGGCCCCCAACGAACCGAAGGAGGTCGGCGCTGGCGTGCCACTTTCGATGGGCAAGTCTAGGGCAGTAGATCGAAGCCTTCTTTTACAGGTGGCGCCAGGTGTGAAACCCCAAGCAATGGAGGTGGGGAGGGGGACTCTCCGCATGGAAATCGCCAGGTGCGGTGCCCGCTCTTTGATGGGACAAGTTGGCACTGTTGGCAAAATGGGCAAAGAGTCCTCATGCCGGGCTGTCATTCCCCCTCCCCCTAATTTAATACTAAGGAAGGAATCCTTCTCCCTTCCACCACGCAAAATCTTTGCGTTCGTTGGATGCCGAAATGTGTAGCAAGCCTTCTCAAAAAGTGCCGGCCAAATTTAAACCGCAAACGTTAGGTCCCAAAGAGTGGGCCTTCTCCGAGTCCCGTCAACTAAACAATGTCGTTTGGCGGGACCCGGGGGAAGAGCCTTCTCTGTGGCGGCCCCGGCCCTCTGGAACCAACTCCCCCCAGAGATTAGAATTGCCCCCACCCTCCTTGCCTTTCGTAAGCTCCTTAAAACCCACCTCTGCCGTCAAGCATGGGGGAACTGAGATATTCTTTCCCCCTAGGCCTCTACAACTTATGCATGGTATGTTTGTTTGTTTGTATGTATGTATGTATGTATGTATGTTTGGTTTTACAAATAAGGGTTTTTTAGTTGTTTTAGTATTGGATTGTTACATGCTGTTTTTATCAATATGTGTTAGCCGCCCCGAGTCCACGGAGAGGGGCGGCATACAAATCCAGTAAATAAATAAATAAATCCACCCATCCCCAGGAACAATCCTCCCCTTCCACACGCACTCAAAGCATGAAAAATTAACTATTTTCCCCACACCCACCCCAAATCTACACACACACACACACACAGAGAAACACACAATCCACCGTCCCTCTTAGACAGGGCTCGGGTGCAAATTACAGGAGCTAAATTTGGGGACGAGGATGGCCGGAGAGAGAAGCCTGTGGCGGAGACCCAAAAAGTTTTGGTCTCCCCAAGGAAAGGCAGTCGGCTCTGGCTTGGGCCGAGCGGGAGGTGAGGATGCAGCTGGCCGGCCGCTGGAGCGAGCCCATTCATATCGGCAACTACCTGAATTTGAATAGTTTCCAGACAGCAATCTTTTGCTCGATCGCCGCTCAGCCCACCGGACAATGGAGATGTGTTAGTTCTCAGGCCCGCAGCGGGGCGTGACACACAAAAAGGGGGTAGAGGGGCAGGAACGGGGCTTGGAAGACAGGAAATTGCGGTTGGGGGTTCGTTCCACTCACACACAGACTCACATGGCCTGAAAGGCAGGCCGACCGCCGACAGCCAAGGGGATCGAGGGCTTTACGGCCACCGTTAAAAGGACCAACATCGCCAACATCTGCCATCCTTCCGAGGGGGTTGCAACTTAGAGACGGCCAAAGGAACCCAACGTCCAAGCTAGGGAACTGTCCCAACTGCCCACCCTCTGCTCCCAACGTTTGTACGCTGGGTTGTGGTTGCTATGATGGGCTTAAGAGAAAAAACCTCCAAGCTGTGCAACAAAACCCAACTCTGGTAAGACCGGGGAATACAACTTTTCGTAGACCTCACCCACAAAAAGATATTGATCAAATTGAACGGGTCCAAAGACGGGCTACAAAAATGGTGGAAGGTCTTAAGCATAAAACTCATCAAGAAAGACTTCATGAACTCAATCTGTATAGTCTGGAGGATAGAAAGGAAAGGGGGGACATGATCGAAACCTTTAAATACGTGAAAGGGTTAAATCAGGTACAGAAGGGAATTGTTTTTAACAGGAAAGTGAACCCAAGAAGAAGGGGGCACAATCGGAGGTCAGTTGGGGGGAAAGCTCAGAAGCAATGTGAGGAAATATGATTTGATTGAAAGAGTAGTAGATGCTCGGAACAAACTTCCAGCAGAGGTCACTGAATTTAAACATGCCTGGGATAAACACAGATCCATCCTAAGATAAAATACAGGAAACAGTATAAGGTCAGTCTAGATGGACCAGGAGGTCTTTTTATCTATGTTTCTATGTGATATCTGTGCTTCCTACTGCCTACAAGAAACCCACCCACCCCAATTCTGCTTTTTTTCACTTGCTCCCCCTCTATGAAACCCAGTTTAATCAAGGAGGGCAAAGCAGAACCTTGGCTTGTAGGGTCATGATGATGCGGCATTAGAAAGCTTGAGAACCACTGGCTTAAGAGCCTCTATACAAAACCTGAAGGGCTTCCCAAGGAGTTAAGCATGGGTCAATTTCCAGTTATCGTCACCATCATCATTTTTATCCGCACAACTAACTCGGGGGAACTTTCTCCCAGCTGCCCCCTCAAATTATTATTATTATTATTATTATTATTATTATTATTATTATTATTTATTAGATTTGTATGCCGCCCCTCTCCGAAGAATCGGAGCGGCTCACAACACCAAAACAGTACAAATCCAATACTTAAAGCAGTTTAAAACCCTTAATATAAAAAGCAATCATGCATCTCATACAAACCATTCATAAAACAAAAACAGTCCAGGGGAATCAATTCCCCCATGCCTGACGACAGAGGTGGGTTTTTAGGAGTTTGCGGAAGGCAAGGAGGGTGGGGGCAATCCTAATCTCCGGGGGGAGTTGGTTTCAGAGGGTCGGGGCCGCCACAGAGAAGGCTTGGGGCCACTAAACTCCAGCCCCCTGGCCGACGAGTGTGGTGTATGTCTGTTGTTCGATTGGGAATGAGTGATTTATAATGTTACTAAGGTTTTTCAAGTAATTAGTTAAATTAATTATTTGTTTTAGTATGATTGTCGAATGAATGGTATTGATAGTTTTTTAATTAGGATTTTAAAGATTGTTTTAATGTATTATTAATTGGATTGCTATTACTGTTTTCTGTTTTTTGTACATGCTGTGAGCCGCCCCGAGTCCTCAGAGAGGGGCGGCATACAAATTCAATTAAATCTTAAATTGGATTTTAGATATTTTATATTGTATATTGTTTCTTTGATATGTTGTAAGCCGCCCCGAGTCCTCGGAGAGGGGCAGCATATAAATATAAATATAAATTATATATATATATATAAATATAAATATATATAAAAGTAATAGTAATAATAATAATAATAATAATAATCATCATCATTATCATCATCCCATGAGACAGCAGAATTGAGGAGAAGCAACTACAGAAATTAGTGAAATACAAAGATCTAAAAATCGAGCTGCAACGACTCTGGGCATAAGCCAGTGAAAGTGGTCCCCAGTGGTCCTTGGCATGCTGGGCGCAGGGCCAAAGGATCTCAGCAGACATTTGAAAACCATCAGAATTGACAAAATCTCCATCTGTCAATTGCAAAAGGCCGCTTTGTTGGATCGGTATACACATAATTCGCCGCTACATCGGTGCTTGGTAAGTGCCTGACTGGTGATGAAATACAAAATTCAGCATAGTGATCTCATTTGCTGTGTTGTGTTGTGATGATGATGATGATGATGATGATGATGATGATGATGATAATAATAATAATAATAATAATAATAATAATAATACTTTCTAAGGCTTACTTTCCGTTCTTGCAATGGTTCCAGGTGGAACCATTTGGAGAAGTTCCTCTATCTTAAAGACAGAAGTCCTCAGAGCGAGACTTAGCCAGAAGCCAGATCCAAACTTCATAGGTGTGATGAAGTCTACCTCGGCTTTTCTAAGAAAGACACCGTACCTGGTGGCCAAGGGAGGAGATGGCTTCTGGTTGGGACTCCTTCATCAAGCCTCCAGTCAACTAAGTCCAGACAAATTGAAACATAGAAACATAGAAGTCTGACGGCAGAAAAAGACCTCATGGTCCATCTAGTCTGCCCTTATACTGTACTATTTTCTGTATTTTATCCCAGCACCGAGGTGACAAGTGCAGCATGATGCAGGAGATTGGAGCTTTCATCATTAGAATCATCATGTCCACTGTATGTTCCCACATGTGGTGGGGATGCCCCAAGGCCCGTGAATATTGGAATAAAATAAGGCAATGGATGGGAGAAATGTTGAAGATAAAATTAGATCCAAAATCAGAACGCTTTCTGCTAGGAATAACTATTGACGAATACGATAAAAATACACCATATCTAATATTGCATAGACCGCAGGGAGATTAGCCTTTGCCACAAAAATAGAAAAATAAAGAGAAGAGGAAGAAATCTTATATAAAATATTATCATGAACAGAGATGGATAGACTAATGTTAAGTGTTGAAAGATAAATCTGATACATTTTAAAA
Organism: Erythrolamprus reginae; assembly: GCF_031021105.1. Classification (NCBI taxonomy): domain Eukaryota; kingdom Metazoa; phylum Chordata; class Lepidosauria; order Squamata; family Dipsadidae; genus Erythrolamprus; species Erythrolamprus reginae. The sequence goes on from NC_091957.1 coordinate 12,160,775, forward strand.
CCTGGGACAAATTATACGATTGGTGGGGGGCAAAGAAAAGCCAAGATTTATGTGTTTGCGGGAAAGTCGGAAAGGTTTAGAAATTTAATTAAAACCCAGTTCTATATTTTAAGAAAGATAACAGAAAAAAAGGAACCATCAAATGTAAATATGTAAACTGTATAACCCGTCAAGTACTATCTATCTATCTATCTATCTATCTATCTATCTATCTATCTATCTATCTATCTATCTATCTATCTATCTATCTATCTATTTGTATGCCGCCCCTCTCTGCAGACTTTTTATGGTCTTATTTTATGGTCTTTGGTGTTTCTGTGTTTTGTTTTTTAACTTTTTAATTAAAAAAAAAAAGGAGTCATCACATCAAACTTCCACCATCACCAGAGCTTCTGCAAAGATTTTCATTGTGCAGCGTTTGGCTTCGCTTTTCGTTCAGTGAATATTAAGGTCAATTAGGCATCACGGAAGGCGAGAGCTCGACAAGCAGATTAGGCAGCCCCAATGGTCAGCACCGGGCCTAGCTCGCCTGTCACTGTGACCTAGATTTCGGCAGGAACCCGTTTCATTTGTTTCGCTGAACATTTAAAAAAAAACCATGGAGAGGGCGCCATCTTGCTCCCCACCACCAACTCTCTCCAGCCAAATAATTGACATTTCTCGGAGCCAAAAGGACGCCTCGTCCCACAAGGCAGCTCCGGAGGCGCGGAGGAAATGTTCTGGGCTCCCCCCCTCCACACGCAGAGAGAATCCGGATCCACCGTTGTTAAATGAGAACTTTTTGGTTATTATTATTATTATTTATTACATTTGTATGCCGCCCCTCTCCGTAGACTCGGGACGGCTCACAACAATAACAAGAACAATGTAAGAACAAATCTAATAATTTAAAAAACGCTAAAACCCCCATTATTAAAAGCAAACAAACACACAAACATACCATGTATAAACTATATAGGCCCAGGGGAGATGTCTCAGTTCCCCCATGCCTGACGGCAGAGATGGCTCTTAAGAACTTTACGAAAGGCAAGGAGGGTGGGGGCAGTTCTAATCTCCGGGGGAAGCTGGTTCCAGAGGGTCGGGGCCGCCCGCCATAGAGAAGGTTCTTCTCCTGGGTCCCGCCAAACGACATTGTTTAGTCGACGGAACCTAGAGAAGGCCAACTCTGTGGGACTTAACCCGTCGCTGGGATTCGTGCGGCAGAAGGCGGTCCCGGAGGTTCCTAGGATTCCCGTTCAAAACTTGGTCTTTGGGCCGAGGTGGCTGGCTGTACGTGCTGGACAGCTGAGGTCCATCCGGGAGGAAAGGCTAGGCTAGGGATCCCCTAACCACTAATGGCCTGCTACTGGAACGGTAAGGTGCTACATTCCGGTAGCGATTTTCGGGATGCATGCACAACTGCACGCCCCCAACATGCGCATACATGCGCCCGCATGTGATTTGGCTTCTGCACATGAACAGCAAGTGAAATCTCACATGAAGACAATCCCGCGAGTGGGATTTTAGCGATTTTCACCTATTTGGGGGGGGGGGTGTTCGGCACATGCAGAGAGGCAAAAAACTCAGCGAAAATCACCAAAATTTCATGTGAAGTGTCTTCACATGAGATTTTACTTGCTGCTCATGCGCAGAAGCCAAATCTCGTCCCAATAGGCACGCACGCACCAGGTGCTCGCAACGGACTCAGAGCGCGCACCGGTAGCGCCAAAGACGGCAATCCTTCGCTGCCCCCAACCAAGCTGCAGAATCAAGCGAACGTTTGCTATACGGCAGAGGTATCAAACTCAAGCCCTGGGGGAGGGGGCGGCAGATACTGCCCTCCAGGTGCTTAGAACTGCCCCATGGGGGCCACCCTGGAAACCGCGAAGGACTAGTCCATGGCGCCTCTGCCAGCACAAACAGAGCTCAGGAGGGCCATACACAGCCCTCCCAAGCTCCGTTTTCACTGGCAGAGGGTTGCAGGAGGCCGTCACAGCCCAAACTGGAGGTTGCAAAGGTCGCGGGAGGCCCTCCTGAGCTCTGTTTTTGCTGGCAGAAGGTCGCAGGAAGCCACTGCAGTCAAAAACAGAGACTGGGAGCCTCTTTTCGCTGGCAGAGCGCTTGGGCCACTGCAGGCGCCCCCGACATGATGATGTTAAGCTGACCACACCCCATCCTACCCACGCCCTGTGACGTCAAACCCAATGAAATTGAGATTGACACCCCTGTTGTACTGGAGGGTGGGGAAAGGGTCTCTCCCTTAATTGCGAATGCTCGCTCGTGCCAGAAAATTGGCAACGCAAGAAGCATCCATACCCTCCAATTTCAAGTCCAAGGTTCTAGACCAAATATCTTGGTGTTTTTAAAAGCAGGGCTAACAAACCACCATCCAAAGGACCCCTATGGAGACACAGATTAGTCAGAGGTGGCTGCTTCTAGCCTTTGTAAATAACCAGACTCCCTAATTAGGTGCCCAACGCAAGCTTCACGGAAGGCCAAGGTGTTGGCTTGTCTTGGTTTAGCTAGGCTATCAAACCTTCGACATCACCGAGCAGAGAATTTTAACAGAGCGTGGATCTGTGATAAAGCCAAGACACAGACTTAGTTAAATAAGTATTATTTACATATAAACAAAATATAAACAATCCAGAATAAGAACGAAGCAAATACAGTGGTACCTCATCTTACGAACGCCTCTTCTAATGAACTTATCAAGATACGAACCCGGTGTTTAAGATTTTTTTGCCTCTTCTTCCGAACTATTTTCACCTTACGAACCCAAGCAGCTGCTGGTGGGATGAAGGGGTTTCTTTTTTTCCCCTTTTTTGAAGAAAGAAAAGGGTTGGAGGAGGAAAGATTTTGCAGAGAACAAGGTGCTTGCAAAGGCACGTGTCTTTTGAAGAAAGAAAAGGGAGGGGCGGCTTGGAGGAGGAAAGATTTTGCAGAGAACAACGTGCTTGCAAAGGCACTGAAACGGTGTCTTTTGAATAAAGAAAAGGGAGGGGCAGCTTGGGGGAGGAAAGATTTTGCAGAGAACAGCGTGCTTGCAAAGGCACTGAAACGGTGTCTTTTGAAGAAAGAAAAGGGAGGGGCGCCCCCCTTGCCTTTCTTCCTTCCCACTCACCCTTTAGCCTAGCCTTGTTTCTTCCACCCGCCCCCTTTAGCTGCTCCTCCCTGCCCTCTGTTCGCCTCCCTTCTAAAGTTTTGGATTTTCCTGAAGGATTTGCACTCATTATTTGCTTTTACATTGATTCCTATGGGAAACATCGTTTCATCTTACGAACTTTTCACCTTACGAACCTCCTCCTGGAACCAATTAAGTTCGTATGATGAGGTACCACTGTACAGAATAATAAGCACTGAGCAATTGTAAGATAGAAGCACAAAGCAAAATACAATATAGATAATAAGCACGAAGCTTAAACACAACTCCCCCTTCTCTCAGGCAAAAGTAAAAGAAGCGACTGAGCAGACTAATGAGCTTTTATAGCTTCAATGGGGAAGTGACGAAACAGCCTTGAATATTAAATCTTCAAGTACAAGTTAACTCTTTGAGTGCACATTAACTCTTTAAGTACAAGTTTGGTGCAAGTGTACAATATGCAGTTTACAATGGCAATCCCTAACAACCATGTACCCTGTACTAACAATCTCCCCCTTAGGGGTTGACATTTAAACCTCTTCTTTCTCGGCCTAGCTAGGGATGCTCACAGGAGTGTAATCAGAGGTGGGATTCAGCCGGTTCGGGCAAATCGGTAGTAGCGACCTGTGGTGCCCCAGCGTTACGCCATCCTATTTAGACACATTTTGAAGCTGCACGCAGGCATGCATGCAAGCTGCGCACGTGAGCAAAACACATGCTCGGAAGATGCGCACCCAATCAAAGCGAGCACGTGCATGCGTGCACGCTCACATTTTCGTTGCTGGGCGACCCAGTAGGAAAAGTATGTGAATCCCACCTTTCCAGGTGGAAAGCATTTGAAATTCCTTGATATTTCCCTGACATTTCCCTGTAACTTGGGATCTAGTTCAGGCGCGGGTCGTAGATTCAATTCAAAGTGTTGGTCATGACCTTTAAAGCCCTACATGGCATTGGGCCAGAGTACATCCGGAACCGCCTTCTACCGCACAAATCCCAGCGGCCGATAAGGTCCCACAGAGTTGGCCTTCTCCGGGTCCAGTCGATCAAACAATGTCATTTGGCGGGCCCCAGGGGAAGAGCCTTCTCTGTGGCGGCCCCGGCCCTCTGGAATCAACTCCCCCCAGAGATTAGAACGGCCCCCACCCTCCCTGTCTTTCTCAAATTACTCAAGACCCACCTTTATCGCCAGGCATGGGGGAACTGAGACATCCTCCCCCAGGCTTTTTTATTTTATGTTTGGTATGTATGTGTTGTATGGTTTTAAATTGTTGGGGTTTTAGATATGTTTTATTTTAATATTAGATTTGTGTCACTGTTATATTGTTTTTGTATTACTGTTGTGAGCCGCCCCGAGTCTTCAGAGAGGGGCGGCATACAAATCTAATGAATAATAATAATAATAATGACGTCATACCAAACGGCTAAGCCATGGAGAAATATCGGTAGCTGAGGAAGCAACTGTTGCCACAGTTATGCTCATTTTTGCTTGACTCTGCCAGGCAGCGCGATCCATCTTTTTAACATGATTTCCCCCTGACTTTTAAACATTTTAATACAGTTTTCCCCCCAATTAATTCCGTTTTTTCACAAATTTCCTGATAATCGCCTGATATTTCCCGAACTGCTGATTTCCCTGATAATTCCCTGATTTCCCTGTTTTCCAGGTTTGCTGAACCTCTGAGTGCAACATTGGTTGCGTGCACAATTTCTGATTTCTTAACGACTGTTCTTTCTTGCAGGTGTTCTGGAGACTCTAAAGAGGTTCGGATGTATTTTGGCTGGATCACAGGATACCTCGGAAGGAAGCCTCAGGCTTGGGGTGGATCTGCTACCCCCCTTTGGCGGCACTGACTAGAGAAGAAGACATCCCCAAAAGGGCTGGCTACAAAAGAAAAAAAAGTCCCCAGGACACGTTGGAATATTTGCAAACCAAAGCGGTGTCCTTCCACCTTGCTGAGCTAAATAAAACCAAGGATAGGATCCTAAGGAGATGGATTGCCAGGGAATGCCCTCGCTTTGATATCCTGAACTTCGGTTGGCTTCCCAACACTTTTTTCCTCCGTTTTGGGACTGGAGGAGGAATCCGCCTCCCGTCACGAGGAGAGCTTTTCCCCAAGGAGGATACGGCACTCTGGTTGACCAGACCAAAGCTACGCCAAGAGGTTAGTCCTCTTGGTGAAGGGATGGGCATGGAAAGGTAAGGTGGGAGAGATGGGAGGACTGGCTTTGCGGGAAGGGAGGTCCTTCTTCACGGCCTCTGAACGTGCCAAGCCTACAACTCAAGCAGGAGAAATGAGAGGTGGGATTCGCAGAATGTTTCTACCAGTTTGCCCAGCAACGACAATGCGAGCGCGGCTTGAAAATGCAGCTAAATAGGACTGCATAGTACTGGGGCCAGTAGTAGGTTCCACTTGCTTTTGGTACTTGTACGGGAGCATGTGCACTACCCTTCTGTGCATGCGGAGAGCGTTTTTTGATGATGTCCGGGTGGGTGGGTCAGAATATGAATTAGATTTTTATGTTTTTAGAATTGATGCTTTTTAGAATTTTAAACGTTAGATTTCTTTCATATTTTGTAATTGTTTTCCTGTAAGCCGTCCTGAGTCTCAGAAGGGTGGCATATAAATCTAACATACATACAAACAAATTTCATTGTCTCCATGATGTACAATGACAATAAAGGCCATTCTTATTCTTCTCATCTTACCTTTCGACTTCCTCTCATAAAAGCTTCTGCCTCTAGGGGGGGCACTCTCAGTGTACAGGTGATCCAGATCTTCCTGCCACGTTTCTGGATTAAAGTGCTTGAGCAATTCCTCCACAGTAGCTGGCTGGGGAATCCTGGGAGTTGAAGTCCAGATATCTTCAAGTTGCCAAGGTTGGGAAACACTGGATTAGAGGATGAGTTGCTAAGGGGGAGGCAGGACAAAAATAGGACCAGGTCCTCCTTCTACTTCTTCTTTTCCAAACAATAATGACCACTGTAATTGTGGGAGCTTCAGCCCTGGAAGCTTTCAAGAAGACACCGGATAGCCATCTAGCAGAAATGGTGTAGGGTCTCTTGCTTCGTCAGGGGGTTGGACTAGATGACCTGCAAGGTCCCTTCCAATTATTCTATTCTATTCTACCTGATCCGATCCTTTCCTAGCCCTTATTCTATTCCATTCTATTCTGTCCTCTATTCTATCCCCTATTCTATTTAGCATTCCATTCTATTCTATTCCATTTCATCCCTTATTCTATTCTATCCTATTCCACCCCTTATTCTATTCTATTCTATCTCTTATTCTATTCTATTCCATCCCTTATTCTATTTGATTCTATTCTACTCTACTCTATCCTATTCTTTTTCTATTCTATCTCTTATTCTATTTGATTCTATTATGTCCTCTATTCTATCCCCTATTCTATTTAGCATTCTATTCTATCCCTTATTCTATTCTATTCTATTCCATCCCTTATTCTATTCTATTCTACTCTACTCTATCCTATTCTTTTTCTATTCTATCCCTTATTCTATTCTATTCTATTCCATCCCTTATTCTATTCTATTCTACTCTACTCTATCCTATTCTTTTTCTATCTCTTATTCTATTCTATTCTATTCCATCCCTTATTCTATTCGATTCTATTCTGTCTTCTATTCTATCCCCTATTCTATTTAGCATTCTATTCTATCCCTTATTCTATTCTATTCTACTCTACTCTATCCTATTCTTTTTCTATTCTATCCCTTATTCTATTCTATTCTATTCCATCCCTTATTCTATTCTATTCTAATCTACTCTATCCTATTCTTTTTCTATCTCTTATTCTATTATATTCTATTCCATCCCTTATTCTATTCGATTCTATTCTGTCTTCTATTCTATCCCCTATTCTATTTAGCATTCTATTCTATCCCTTATTCTATTCTATTCCATCCCTTATTCTATTCTATTCTACTCTACTCTATCCTATTCTTTTTCTATTCTATCCCTTATTCTATTCTATCTCTTATTCTATTCTATTCTATTCCATCCCTTATTCTATTCTATCATATATCCTTTATTCTATTCTATCCTATCCCTTATCCTATCCTATTCTTCATTCCAATATTCTATCCCATCCTGTCCCTCTCCTTATTTCTATTTTTATTCCTCTACTGTATTCCTAATTCTATCCCATCCCATCCCATCCTATATCCCTTTTCCAGTTTCTGGTTTAAACCGTTAGCCGCTGGCTTATGTGCCTTCCCAAACCTTTTTGTAGAACGATAACCACACAAATAAAAATTGCCCAACACCACATGCCACAGCTAGGATAAAAATCACCGCACCCAGGATTTCTAGGACAAATGCATCCCAAGATGACCAATAAACGAATGCCCAGCGGCAGCACTTTAAACCAGGCCCCGGAAACTCTCTATATAGTGTCCTCTTTCAACCGCAGCCCTTTTAAAGGAAACCCGAAAACTGAGAAATCACTAATAAAATGAGAAATAAAAATAATCCCCTCGTAAGGAAAGATCAAAGAAGGTATTTTCAGTGGTGGGTGTTTATAGGTTCTGTCTTGAGACCGTTTTCTTGGAGAAAAAGGCCTTAAGAATAACATAATAAATATGCATTAGTGTGCCATCAGCTGGCTCCTAGCAAAAATCTCACAGGAGTTTTCTCTCCAACAAAAAGAGCCAAAATTATGTGGTTTCAAAGAAAGAACACTCAAAAAGACACAACTCCCTCCGTGAAAAATTCCCTCCGCTGCTTAGAAGTCTCCGGACTACCATATGTGCGGAGCAAACTTATTTTTTTAACGACTGTCGGTGCATCGTTGCTGTCCGTACATTGATCAAATGGAACGGGTCCAAAGACGGGCTACAAAAACAGTGGAAGGTCTTCAGCATAAAACTGATCAGGAAAGACTTCATGAACTCCATCTGTATAGCCTGGAGGATGGAAGGGAAAGGGGGGGGACATGATCGAAACATTTAAATACAGCATGTGAAAGGGTTAAATAAGGTTCAGGAGGGAAGCGTTTTTAATAGGAACCCAAGAACAAGGGGACACAATCTGAGGCTAGTTGGGGGAAAGATTAGAAGTAACGAGAGGAAATATTATTTGACCGAAAGAGTTGTAGATGCTTGGAACAAACTTCCAGCAGACGTGGTTGGCCAATCCACAGGAACTGAATGTAAACATGCCTGGGATAAACACAGATCCATCCTAAGATAAAATACAGGAAAGAGTATAAGGGCAGACTAGATGGACCAGGAGGTCTTTTTCTGCCGTCAATCTTCTACGTTGCTATTTGCCGAGTGCCGAAAACTGTTCAACTGGGCTGAAGGGTTGAAGATAGCCGAACAAAAGTCACCAAAAGCTACGCTAGCCATTGACTTTCCAATGGGGCAGATGAAATAACAAGCGTATGACCTCCGTGCACGGCTGAAAACCCAAGTCGGGCTCAAAGTTCACGCACAAGTGCCGGAGATGACCCATGAGGTGGCCACGTCCAGCTTACCGCGAGAGAGAGGACCAATGCGGGCAGGCGGGCGGATGGACACCCAGGCCAACCGAAGGCACCTCGTGCAGCTTACGATAGCTTCAGCGAACATTCAACGCTGTCGGTGAGTTTGGTCCCTCAAGAGAAACCACCGAACGTTGACTGTACCTTGAGGTTTATCACATACCGGCAGACAAATTAACCCGACGGGTTGCGATGCAGGCAGGGAAACTCACAAAACCCCTGAAATGTCTATTGAGATTCCTCATCATCCAGGCCACAGTTTTCCCAAAGCTCCTTCTATTTCCCCCCCCCCCCAAGAGGCAACTGGACTTTCTTGGTTTTGCTTTGAAGACGTTTCGCTTCTCATCCGAGAAGGTTCTTCAACTCTGATTGGATGGTGGGGTGTTTTTAATCTCGCGGACGTTTCATGAGCCAGCTAAGTATCGTCATCAGTGTTAAAAGGGAGTGACATTGGGAGGAGGAGGAGGAAGAGGAGGAATGTGGGGTCCTGGGTGCTCTTTGAGCTTGGTAGTTGTAGTTTAGTTAGTTTATTAGATTTGTATGCCACCCTCTCCAAAGACTCGGGGCGGCTCACAACATAATAGTGATACAATATTTATTTATTATTATTTATTTATTATTTAGATTTGTATGCCACCCTCTCCGAAGACTCGGGGCGGCTCACAACACACAATAGACAGTGGTACCTCTACTTAAGAACTTAATTCGTTCCGTGACCAGGTTCTTAAGTTAGAAAAGTTCTTATGTAGAAGCAATTTTTCCCATAGGAATCAATGTAAAAGCAAATAATGTGTGCAAACCCATTAGGAAAGGAATAAAAGCTTGGAATTTGGGTGGGAGGAGGAGGAGGAAGAAGAAGAAGAGGAGGAGGACAGTCGCTGCCAAAGGAAGAAGGTGAGGTTAGGGGAATTTTAAAAAAATCCAAAACTTTAAGGCTTAAAGAAAAAAAAGGAGAGACTCTGAGGTGGCGCCCAGAGAAAGGAAAATGCTTCGTTTGCTCTGGGCTGCCAAAGCCTCCTTAAGTGCCACCGAAAGGCTCCTCTGGCAGCCCAGAAAAGCCCGAGATGGCCGGGATTAAAGGGGGAATGGCAGGAAACTGGCCGGGCCTTTGTGCCGCTCTCAAATTTCCTGGGAAATTTTTCCAGGCTCCGGTTCTTAAGTAGAAAAAGGTTCTTAAGTAGAGGCAAAAAAATCTTGAACACCTGGTTCTTATCTAGAAAAGTTCTTAAGTAGAGGCGTTCTTAAGTAGAGGTACCACTGTATTACAAATCTAATAGTAGAAGTTAAATCAATTTAAAAACATTAATACATAGTAAAATCCCTAACTATACAATCATACACATTCAACCTAATCTATCATACAATAAGCGCGAAAACATAATAAAAAGGGGGAGAAGGTGGTAATTACCCCCACGCCTGGCTACAAAGGTGGGTCTTCAACATTTTACGGAAGGCGAGGAGGGTGGAGGCTATTCGAATCTCTGAAGGGAGTTGATTCCAGAGGGCTGGGGCCACCACAGAGAAGGCTCTTTGCCTGGGTCCCGCCAGACGACATTGTTTGGTCGACGGGACCCGGAGAAGGCCAACTCTGTGGGACCTAATCGGCCGCTGGGATTCGTGCGGCAGGAGGCGGTCTCGGAGATATTCTGGTCCGATGCCATGAAGGGCTTTATAGGTCATAACCAACACTTTGAATTGTGACCGGAAACTGATCGGCAGCCAGTGCAGGCCGCGGAGTGTTGGCGAAACGTGGGCAGATCTTGGAAGCCCCACGATGGCTCTCGCGGCCGCGTTTTGCACGATCTGAAGTTTCCGCACACTTTTCAAAGGAAGCCCCATGGTGGTTTTCCTGCAGACGTTTCGTTACCCCACTAAGTAACGTTATCAGGACTAGTAATGTAGTAGATAGGAGATTAGCACTGATGTTAATTAAGTAAACTTAATAAAACGTCTGCAAGAATAGAAGCAAGCTCAGAAAAACATCAAGGATCCCATAGTCCTCCTCTTCCTCACCCTCCTCCTCCACCCAAACCTGATCCCCTTCTAGCACTGATGAAGTTACCTAGTTTGGTCGTGAAATGTTTGCAGGAAAGAAGAGAGCACCAAGGAAGGATCCCTCATTTTTTGTTTTCCTTTGAAAGAGTTTCGCTTCTCATCCAAAAGGCTTCTTTTTTTTTAAAAAAAAATAGACTTTATTTAAACAATTGAAACACAAAGAATCCATAAAAATACTTACAATCATACATAGGTATAGATCAGTGGTTCTCAACCTGGGGGTCGGGACCCCTTTGGGGGTCATCTAAGAGTGTGGAAGAAGGCATTAGGAACTAAAGCTTCTATTCTGGCGCCTTGGAACATATTTCTATAATCTGACCAATCAGGCGGTTGCAGTGGGGTTGTCCCTCTGACCTTTTTGCCAATCAGCTAAAAGCTCTGTTGGGAGGATTGGCGCTAGACTTATGGTTGGGGGTCACCAAAACATGCGGAACTGTATTAAGGAGTCGTGGCATTAGAAAGGTTGAGAACCACTGGTATAGATTAAATAGTAAAGAGATAGAGAAGAGGAGCAAGAAAAGAAAAAAGGGGGGAAAGAAGGGGAGAAAAGGGGAAGATAAGGGGGTCTCCGTAGACTCGGGGCAGCTAACAACAATAATGAAACAACATGTAACAAATCTAATATTTAAAATAATTTTAAAAACCCTTATTTAAAAAAACCCAAACATACCATGCATAAATTGTATAGGCCTAAGGGGAAGGAATATCTCAGTTCCCCCATGCCTGATGACAAAGGTGGGTTTTAAGGAGCTTACGAAAGGCAAGGAGGGTGGGGGCAATTCTGATCTCTGGGGGGAGTTGGTTCCAGAGGGTCGGGGCCGCCACAGAGAAGGCTCTTTCCCTGGGCCCCGCCAAACGACATTGTTCAGTCGACGGGACCCGGAGAAGGCCCACTCTGTGGGACCTAACTGGGCGCTGGGATTCGTGCGGCAGAAGGCTGCTCAAAACAATAAAGGGATCCCTTAAACCAGTCTTTCCCAACCTTGACAACTTGAAGATATTTGGACTTCAACTGGGGAATTCTGGGAGTTGAAGTCCAGATATCTTCAAGTTGTCAAGGTTGGGAAACACTGCCTTAAGCAACACAATATAACGCCAAGTAAATCAAACTTCTGTGGAATCAAACTGTCCACTTTGGAAGCAACATTGAGTGACAATTTCGCATGCTGTTGTGCACATTCAACTTTGCACAGAACAATGAGCATACTTCATTCATTCAGATCTAGGATGTGTTCTTTGAGGGTTCCCTTTGTTTTTATTTTTTTTGAGCAGTGTAGATCAGGGCTCCCCAAACTACGGCCCGCGGGCCACATGCGGCCCACTGAGGCCATTTATCCGGCCCACGGGTGAGTGACAGGAGCACATCTAATTTTCCATGAATAAAATGCGGTGTTTTGTTAGTAACTAATATCAACCATCAGAAAAGTTGCAAAAGTTTTTTTTCTAATTTTGTCATCCAGTTACATTCATTTTCTTTTAATTAAATTCCCTCCTTAAAAATGTGCAACACCCATTATGTTTCTAACTTATTAACCATGATGACAAAGTGCTTCCTTCTTTCCTTATACATTTTTCTATAAGCCAAGAAAACCTTGTATAGCCAATCAGATGTTAACAAGAGAAAATTAAAAACAAAACATAAACATATATGAATTTCAGACTTCTTTCCCCCCCCCTCCACCTCTAAATAGTATGTTCCCATTTTGTTTTTTACTTTAAAATAAGGTATGTGCAGTGTGCATAGGGATTTGTTCATAGGTTTTTTTTATAGTCCGGCCCTTCAACAGTCCGAGGGAAAGTGAACTGGCCCCCAGTGTAAAAAGTTTGGGGACCCCTGGTGTAGATTTTATTTATTTATTATTTATTTATTACTTAGATTTGTATGCCGCCCCTCTCCGAAGACTCGGGGCGGCTCACAACACGTGGAAACAAATCATAAATAATCTGACAATTTAAAATATTAAAGATTTTAAAAAGACCCCATATACTAACAGACATACACACAAGCATACCATATATAAATTAAACATGCCCAGGGGAAGATGTTTCAGTTCCCCCATGCCTGACGGCAAAGGTGGGTTTTAAGGAGTTTACGGAAGGCAGGAAGAGTAGGGGCAGTTCTAATCTCCGGGGGGAGTTGGTTCCAGAGGGCCGATGCCGCCACAGAGAAGGCTCTTCCCCTGGGGCCCGCCAACCGACATTGTTTAGTTGACGGGACCCGGAGAAGGCCCACTCTGTGGGACCTAATCGGTCGCTGGGATTCGTGCGGCAGGAGGCGGTCTCGGAGATAGATAGGAATATCAATCCTTCCATTCCCCACCACCATCCAGTCAGAGCTGAGGAAGCCTCCCGGACGAGAAGCGAAACATCTCCAAGGAAAAATAAAAAATAAAAAGTCCAATTGCTTCTTGGGGGAGAAAAAAGCACCTTTGGGTGCCAAAGTTTGAACAGACCGGTCGCTTCTCGACAAGGACTCGAACCCAACACCGGACATCGCTCAAAATAATGGCTGCACTCAACATTCATTGCTGTCGGTGGGTTTCGGGTTCGGTCAGCCCTCTGACTAATGAATGCAAACTGCGGATCAAACAGCAGCAAGATGGAGGCTGGACACCCGCACCGTGACCCAGGACCTTAGTAAGATCACAGCTAGAATCCTGCATCCAGTTTTGGTCACCACACTATTATTAAAAAAGAGACTGAGACCCTAGAAACACTGCAGTCGGGCAGTAGGGAAAGCAAGTAGGATGCTTGGCTGCATAGCTAGAGGTATAACAAGCAGGAAGAGGGAGATTGTGATCCCCTTATATACAGCGCTGGTGAGACCACATTTGGAATACAGTGTTCCCTCGATTTCCGCGGGGGATGCGTTCCGAGATTGCCCGCGAAAGTCGAATTTCCGCGAAGTAGAGATATGGAAGTAAATACACCATTTTTGGCTATGGACAGTATCACAAGCCTTCCCTTAACACTTTAACCCCCTAAATTACCATTTCCCATTCCCTTAACAACCATTTACTCACCATTATTACTGGTACTCACCATTGAACAAGACACTTAATGATCCTAATATTTATAAACATAATTATTCATTAACAATTATTATTTATTTTGTTTTTTATTTGCAAAAATTATTAGTTTGACGATGACGTATGACATCATCGTGCAGGAAAAACCGTGGTATAGGAAAAAAACCGCAAAGTATTTTTTAATTAATATTTTTTGAAAAAACGTGGTATAGGCTATTCGCAAAGTTCGAACCTGCAAAAATCGAGGGAACACTGTACTGTGTTCAGTTCTGGAGACCTCACCTACAAAAAGATATTGACAAAATGGAACGGGTCCAAAGACGGGCTACAAGAATAATGGTGGAAGGTCTTAAGCATAAAACGTATCAGGAAAGACTTCATGAACTCAATCTATATAGTCTGGAGGACAGAAGGAAAAGGGAGGATATGATCGAAACATTTAAATATGTTAAAGGGTTAAATAAGGCTCAGGAGGGAAGTGTTTTTTAATAGGAAAGTGAACACAAGAACAAGGGGACACAATCTGAAGTTAGTTGGAGGAAAGATCAAAAGCAACATGAGAAAATATTATTTGACTGAAAGAGTAGTAGATCCTTGGAACAAACTTCCAGCAGACGTGGTTGGTAAATCCACAGGAACTGAATTTAAACATGCCTGGGATAAACATATATCCATTGTAAGATAAAATACAGGAAATAGTATAAGGGCAGACTAGATGGACCATGAGGTCTTTTTCTGCTGTCAGTCTTCTATGTTTCTATGTTTCTACAATGACTGCAGAGAAGAGCAACCAGGATGATGAGGGGACTGGAGGCTAAAACATACGATGAACAGTTGCAGGAACTGGGCAGGGCTAGTCTGGCGAAGAGAAGGACCAGCGGAGACAGGATAGCAGTGTTTTGATATTTGAGGGGCTGTCACAAAGAGGAGGAAGGGGGGTCAAGCTATTTTCCAAGATATCTGAAGGCCAGACGAGAAATAATGTGTAGAATAATAATAATGATGATGATGATAATGATGATGATGATGATGATGATGATGGTGGTGGTCTAAAAATCGAGCTGCAACGACTCTGGCATAAGCCAGTGAAAGTGGTCCCAGTGGTACTTGGCATGCTGGGCGCAGTGCCAAAGGATCTCAGCGGACATTTGAAAACCATCGGAATTGACAACATCTCCATCTGTCAATTGCAAAAGGCCACTTTACTGGGATCGGCAAACATAATTCGCCGCTACATCACGCAGTCCTAGGTGCTTGGGAAGCGCCCGACTGGTGATGAAATACGAAATCCAGCATAGTGATATCGGTTGCTGAGTGGTATTGACATAATAATAATAATAGTAGTAATAATAATAATAATAATAATAATAATAATGATGATGATGATGATGATGATGATGATGTATTAGATTTGTATGCCACCCCTCTCCGAAGACTCAGGGCGGCTCACAACAACAATGACAATACAGTATAAATCTAATAGTTGAAAACTAAAGTTAAAAACCCACTATCATTAAAAAACAATCGATACTACACAATCATACCATACTGAAGTCCTACTAGTCAGAAAGGGGCGCGTTAAGGTGGGGAGGCAGTTTGAATCTCTGGGGGGAGGGGGAGTTGATTCCCGAGGGCCGGGGCCGCCACAGAAAAGTCTCTTCCCCTAGGTACCGCTAAAAGACATTGTTTAGTCGACCCGGAGAAGGCCGACTCTGTGGGACCTAATCGGCCACTGGGATTCGGGCGGCAGAAGGCGGTCCCATAGGTATTCTGGTCCGATGCCACATAGGGCTTTATAGGTCATCACCAACACTAATCAAGGAGAGATTCAACCTGTAAATAAGGAGGAATTTTCCGACAGCGAGAACAATCAACCCATGGAACAGAAGTTGCCTTCGGAAGTTGTGGGAGCTTCATCCCTGGAGGCTGTGAAGAAGGGACTGGACTGCCATCTGTCAGAAATGGTGTACGGCAGTAGCGATTTGCTACCAGTACGGATAAGGATGCCACATCGGTAGCGGATGTTAGTTTAACTCCTCCTGTTCGTGCCCGCGCACATCCCAGCAAGATTATGCTTCTACCCATGCTCAGGAAAAAAAACCTCATAAGGGGGGCGTGCATGCGAGAGAGATTTCGGTGATTTTTTGCTTCTGCCCATGCGCAGAAGCCAAATCTCACCGAGATGCATGCACACACCAGAGACCTGAAGCTGCACATGCAGCACACCAGGAATGGCAACTTGGGCAGGGGGTCGGACTAGATGACCTCCAAGGTCCCTTCCAACTCTGTTTTAATCTCCTCCATCACGTCCAAGTATCTCTGGCCTTTTACAAACGCAAACCCCCGGAGACACACAAACACACACAGAGTACAGAGGAGTCCTCCACTTACAACCACAATTGCCCTAACGTTTTGGTTTCTTAGGCGAGAGGATTGATAAGAGAGTTTTGCCCCATTTTATGACCTCTGTGGCCGCGGTCGTTAAGTGAATCACTGGTTGTTAAGGGAATGTGGCTTCCCCATCGACGCTGGTTGTCGGAAGGTCGCAAAAGGGGATCACGTGACCCAAAGACACTTGTGACTGTCGTTAATTTGAGTCCTTTGCTATAGAGCAGTGTTTCCCAACCTTGGCAACTTGAAGATATCTGGACTTCAACTCCCAGAATTCCCCAGCCAGTGAATGCTGGCTGGGGAATTCTGGGAGTTGAAGTCCAAATATCTTCAAGTTGCCAAGGTTGGGAAACACTGCTATAGAAAATGTGCAGAATCTGGATACTGCCCTCTAGTGGAGAACCATGGTCAGGTAAAGAAGGCGGCCGCTATCTGTAACCAAATCCAGGCGTTTTTTCCACTGTCTCATATTTATGACGGTTACAGGGTCCCAGGATCACGGGATCCTCTCTTGTGACCAAGTCAACGGGGAAACCAAGGTTCACCTAACAACTGCAGGGATTCACTTTATGACGCTGCACGACAGGGACAAAAGCCATGACTCCCCGAGCAACGGAAACATGGAGATCCACTGCGGCCGTTAAGTCGCGGATCCACCTACACAAGGGCACAGAGGGGGCACTGAGAGGACCCCTTCCCACCCTCCTCAAAAAACGTTTTTAAGAGAAAGTCGGACTTACTGCCGGCGTTCAAGAGAAGCACGGAAGGAGGGGCGTTCATGTGTTCAACATCTGGAGCTGGGAAGAGAAAATAAGTTTTTTAAATATTAGATTTGTCTTTTACATTGCGTTTACTATTGCTGTGAGCCGCCCCGAGTCTACGGAGAGGGGGCAGCACACAAGTGTAAAAATTAAATTAAATTAAATTAAATTAAATTAAATTAAATTAAATTAAATTACATTACATTACATTAAATTACATTAAATTAAATTACATTACATTACATTACATTAAATTAAATTACATTACATGACTTATTGGATTTGTATGCCGCCCCTCTCCATGGACTCGGGGCAGCTAACAACAGTGACAAAAAACAGAATGTAAAAAATCCAATACTACAACAGCTTAAAAACCCTTGTTATAAAAACCAATCATACATACAAGCATACCATGCATAAATTGTAGAAGCCTAGGGGGAAAAGAATATCTTATTTTCCCCATGCCTGACGGCAGAGGTGGGTTTTGAGGAGCTTACGAAAGGCAAGGAGGGTGGGGGCTATTCTAATCTCTGGGGGGAGTTGGTTCCAGAGGGCTGGGGCCGCCACAGAGAAGGCTCTTCCCCTGGGCCCCGCCAACCGACATTGTTTAGTTGACGGGACCCGGAGAAGGCCCACTCTGTGGGACCTAACTGGTCGCTGGGTTTCGTGCGGCAGAAGCCGGTCCCTGAGATAATCTGGCCCGGTGCCATGAAGGGCTTTATAAATTAAATAATAAAAAAATTAAAAAGAGAGAGTGAGTTAAGGAGTGTTTGGGGGGGGGACGAAAAAATTAAGATATTTTGCTGAACACTTTTAGTAATTTTGTATAATTCTTTTTAAAGGAGATTTAGATTTCTGGATATACACTGCTCAAAAAAAATAAAGGGAACGCTCAAACGACACAATATAACTCCAAGTAAATCAAACTTCTGTGAAATCAAACTTGTCCACTTAGGAAGCAACACTGATTGACGGTCAATTTCACCTGCTGTTGTGCAAATGGAATAGTTGTGCAAATGAAATGTTCAGTGAGAATATTTCATTCATTCAGATCTAGGATGTGTTATTTGAGTGTTCCCATTATTTTTTTGAGCAGTGTACGGTAACCCCTCGCCACTTCGCGGTTCATCTTTTGCGGATTCACTACTTCACGTGTTTTCAAAGGGGGCTTAAATCCATTAAAAATGTTAAATCCATTAAAAATATATAAACTTCTTCTACAGTGCGACTGTACTCTATTAAAGAAACTGGTAGGATATCACATGTAGTTCCAGCTGAGAAGCATTATAGAATGGCTGTTTAATGCAAAGGGTGGGTTTTAAAAGTCCAAATACTCGTTAAATACATAAAAATACAGTAATACCTCGTCTTACGAACCTAATTGGTTCCGGAAGTAGGTTCATAAGGCGAAATGTTCGTAAGATGAAACATTGTTTCGCATAGGAAACAATGTAAAAGCGATTAATCGGTGCAAAAAAACCCCCCCGCAAAACGGCACTCCGCTGGGCGCCGCCACCCAGCTGTCACCTTTTAAAACAGCCGGGGGGCTTCTCGGCGTTCTCCCGAACCCGAACCTGAAGTTTTCAGGTTCGGGTTTGGGAGGCTGCCGAGAAGCGCCGCCGCCCGGCTGTCACCTTCTGAAACAGCCGGGGGCTTCTCGGCGTTCTCCCGAATGCCGAACCCGGAAGTTCGGGTTCGGGTTCGGGTTCCGGAGGCCGCCGAGAAGCGCCCGGCTGTTTCAGAAGGTTACAGCCGGGTGGCGCCACTCGGTGGAGCACCGTTTTTGCGATGGGCGGCGGCGTTTTCGGCCGATCTGGAGGCTAGAAAGAAGGTGGGGAATCCCAATAGGGAATTCCATAGGCGGAGCTTTGACGTCACGAAGACATTTTGCGATCTGCAGTGGGTTCGTAAGCCGAAAAAAGTTCGTAAGAAGAGGCAAAAAATTTCCGAACCCCAGGTTCGTATCACGAGGGGTTCGTATCATGAGGTACCACTGTATATCTTTCCTCTACTTCACATAAATTCCTTTTTAACTATTAGATTTATACTGTATTGTCATTGCTGTTGTGAGCTTTTTTTCTTCAGGCCTAACTAGCTGCTTACGATCTTCCCAGCTCTTACCTTGCAGGCTTTCATTGTTACTCTCTGCAAAGAATGTTTTCCAAGCCCTAAGTCTGTGCAGGGTTTTTTCCATTGCTCTACTTGCCCTGAATGTTTCTTTCCAGGTGCTAATGATGTTTCCAGCTGTTATTGGCTTGCAAGCTCTTTCATTGTTACTCCCTGCAAAGAATGTTTTCCAAGCCCTAAGTCAGGGGTAGGGAACGTTGGCTCTTCTATGACATGAGGACTTCAACTCCCAGAAGTCCCGAGCTAGCATGATTGGCTCAGGTATTCTGGGAGTTGAAGTCCATAAGTCATAGAAGAGCCAACGTTCCCTACCCCTGCCCTAAGTCTTTGCAGGGTTTTTTCCATTGCTCTACTTGCTCAGACTGTTTCTTTCCAGGTGCTAATGATGTTCCCAGCTGTTATTGGTTGCAAGCTCTTTCATTGTTACTCCCTGCAAAGAATGTTTTCCAAGCCCTAAGTCTTTGCAGGGTTTTTTCCATTGCTCTAACTTGCTCAGACTGTTTCTTTCCAGGTGCTAATGATGTTTCCAGCTGTTATTGGTTGCAAGCTCTTTCGTTGTTACTCCCTGCAAAGAATGTTTTCCAAGCCCTAAGTCTTTGCAAGGTTTTTTCCATTGCTCTAACTTGCTCAGACTGTTTCTTTCCAGGTGCTAATGATGTTCCCAGCTGCTAATGATGTTCCCAGCTCTTACTGGCTTGCAAGCTCTTTCATTGTTACTCTCTCAGAATAAAGGTTTTTTAAAGCCCTTAACCAGGGGATAAAGCAATGTGCTGAAGCTGACTAAACTAAGGACGCCAGCCAGATGAATACCTGGTAAGCAGATTCTTTTCCCTATTTTCCTCCCCAAAAACTAAGGTGCGTCTTATACTCCAAAAAATACGGTACATCACGTCAATTTTGGGGCTCAACTGCAGTGGTTAAAATTGAGGATTACCTGCATTGAGCAATGGCTGGGCCACCTCACGGAAGCACCTTAAGAATACTCGTGAGACGCAGAAGTGCCGGCGTGGGTCAAAAATGGGACTCGCCAGAGCTGCCGGAACCTGCCCCATCATCCTTGGCCACAGAAGGGCCCTCAAGGACCCTCATGCACCACTAGAAACCAGGGAGGTGTTAGCGTGCAAAGTTTACACCAACTTTACACCGGCACAAGTCCGTCTGGTCTGGTTGCCCGTTTGCTCCCGAGCACTCGGGAGGGGGTAGCCCTACGAAAATGGGGGAGGGAGGGAGAATGGCCTGTCCTGGAAGGGAGGGGTGAGGGGGGGGGGAAGGACATCCCAATCAAAGTCCGTTTGAGCCGAGAGGACCAGCTGTTGCTGGCCAGGGCTCCTTGACCTGTGCCCTCTCCTCCGGCCACAAATGTGAAGGGGGGACGGCCAATTGTTGACCGGAGGCATTGTCTCAGCTTTTGAAAGGAATAAATAATTTAGCACGCTGAGCTGATTACCTTTTGGGGGGGGAGGAAGGGGGGCTCTTTGGGGCTGCAATCATGCCCTGGGGTAACTTTAAAGGGTCTCCCACCCCCCCTTTTATAGCCTAATTGGGTGCCATAACATAAATCAATTATTTCTCCTGTTTTTTTAGAAACAATGGATGCTATTCTTCTGGATTCCTTTTTTTTTTTAGTTTTACAGCTGTACAACCAATGCAAGGAGGGGAGGAGAAAAGTCCCGGCTACCATTTGCGGGCTTGGGGGGGGGCGAGGGGGGGGGACACAGCAGGGGAGGAGGGGAGGAAAAAGGTTGCCCCAGTTTGACCTTCTCCTGACCCTTGATTGGCCTTGCCCCTGTTATCCTCATCAAAATGGGGTTGGGGGGGAGGGGGGTCCTCCGCTACCCCTAGAAATGAACTTCGCCTGAACCTGCAGGAGAGGAGTTGACTTTGAAGGCCCCCCAGGTGAGACCAAGACGCGGCCAACTTCTCAACTCACGGAAAAGAGGGCTGAGATATATCTTCCTTTATTGGGGGGGGGGGGGGATGTTGAAAGACTACAACTCCCAGCTTCTCCAGGTCCCAAGCAATGCCGGCTGGCAGGCCTTAGGGGAGGAGCCTTCTTTGTGGTGGCTCCTTTGGAATCAACTCCCCACCCCCACACGGAGATTCGCACTGCTCCCACTCTCCTGGCCTTTCGGAAGTTACTGAAGACACATCTTTGCCGGCAGGCATGGGGCCACTGAGCATAGATATTCTGCTCTATCCCACATTATAACTGAGATGTGAATGTGATTGAATGGTTTTAAGACATGGATTTTCATGGGTTGATTACATTTGGACTTTAGTATGTTTAACGGACTTCAGATTTTAAACTGGTTCAGTTTTAACTTCGATTTCTACTATGCTGTGTTTAGGTATTTACATTTATTTTGTAAGCCGCCCTGGAAAAGGGCGGCCTAGAAATCGAAATAATCCCAGCGACCGATTAGGTCCCACAGAGTGGGCCTTCTCCGGGTCCCGTCAACTAAACAATGTCGGTTGGCGGGCCCCAGGGGAAGAGCCTTCTCTGTGGCGGCCCCGGCTCTCTGGAACCAACTCCCCCCGGAGATTAGAACTGCCCCTACTCTCCCTGCCTTCCGTAAAGTTCTTAAAACCCACCTTTGTCGTCAGGCATGGGGGAACTGAAACACCTCCCCCCGGCCACGTACAATTTATGTATGGTATGTTTGTGTGTGTGCTTGTTAATATAGTGGGGTTCTTTTTAAAACTATTTTAAATACTTAAATTTATTGAATCTATTTGGATTTGTACGATTGTTTATATTTTTGTTGTGAGCCGCCCCGAGTTCGCGGAGAGGGGCGGCATACAAATCTAAATAATAAATAAATAAATAAATAAACAAACAAACAATAAATACCGTATTTTTGGAGTGTAAGATGCACCTTTTTCCTCCCTAAAAGAGGCTGAAAATTCAGGTGCACCTTATGAATGCAGCTTACTTGAAGCTTTTTCCCCCCAGCCCTAACTAGGTGCTAACGATCTTGCCAGCTCTTATTTTGCAGGTTCTTCCATTGTTACTGTCTGCAAAGAATGTTTCCCAAGCCCTAAGTCTTTGCAGAGGTTTTTTTCATTATTCTAACTTGCTCCAAGTAAGTTTCTTTCCAGCCCTAACCAGGTGCTAATAATTTTCTGAGCTCTTACTGGCTTGCAAGCTCTTTCACTGTTGCTCTCTGTGAATAATGTTTTCCAAACCCTGTCTTTGCAGAGTTATTTTCATTACTCTAACTTGCTCCAAGTAAGTTTCTTTCCAGCCCTAACCAGGGGCTAATAATTTTCTCAGCTCTTACTGACTTGCAAGCTCTTTCACTGTTGCTCTCTGTGAATAATGTTTTCCAAACCCTGTCTTTGCAGAGGTTTTTTTCATTATTCTAACTTGCTCCAAGTAAGTTTCTTTCCAGCCCTAACCAGGTGCTAATAATTTTCTCAGCTCTTACTGGCTTGCAAGCTCTTTCACTGTTACTCTCTGTGAATAATGTTTTCCAAACCCTGTCTTTGCAGAGGTTTTTTTCATTATTCTAACTTGCTCCAAGTAAGTTTCTTTCCAGCCCTAACCAGGTGCTAATAATTTTCTGAGCTGTTACTGGCTTGCAAGCTCTTTCACTGTTGCTCTCTGTGAATAATGTTTTCCAAACTCTGTCTTTGCAGAGTTATTTTCATTACTCTAACTTGCTCCAAGTAAGTTTCTTTCCAGCCCTAACCAGGTGCTAATAATTTTCTCAGCTCTTATTGGCTTGCAAGCTCTTTCACTGTTACTCTCTGTGAATAATGTTTTACAAACCCTGTCTTTGCAGGGGGGTTTTTTTCATTGCTCTAACTTGTTCCAAATGTTTCTTTCCAGCCCCAACCAGGTGCTAACCATGTCCCCAGCTCTTACTGGCTTGCAAGCTCTTTCATTGTTCCTCTCTCAAAATAAGGTTTTTTTAAAGCCCTAACCAAGGGATAAAATAATGTGCTGAAGCTGACCACACTAAGGATGCTAGCCAGATGAATATCTGGTAGGCAGATTCTTTTCCCTACCTATTTTCCTCCCCCTCAAAATAAGGTGTGTCTTATACTCCGAAAAATACAGTAGATAAAATGGATGGATGGATGGATGGATGGAAGGAAGGAGGGATGGGATGGATGAATTGGAAGGAAGGAAGGAAGGAAGGATGGGATGGATGGAAGGAAGGAAGGAAGGGATGGATGGAAGGAAGGAAGGAAGGGGTGGATGGGAGGGAGGGATGGATAGATGGATGTATGGAAGGAAGAATGGAAGGAAGGAAGGAAGGATGGATGGAAGAATGGAAGGAAGGATGGATGGATGGATGGATGGATGGATGGATGGACGGACAGACAGACAGACAGACAAATAAATCTCTAGCTGGAAGTCATCTGGGAGACACCATCCCCCAAGTAGCACCATGGCGTCAGGCTGCAGGGAATATACAGTGGTGAAATTTACTTACCTTCCCTAAGAGATTCAGAAGCACGGGCTTTTTCACCCTCTGCCCATGCGCAGAAAACTTTGCGTGGGCACAGAGGGTTAAAAAAGAGAAAACAGTGATATCCGGGCAGGTAGACAGAGCCTCGCACTGCCACCGGCTTTCCAAACCACCGCCAGCCGCCTGAACTGGTAGCATTTCACCCCTGGACTGTCGGTTTTAAAAAACGGTGTCCATCCTTTATGGAAGGGGGTCTCGAAGCTTGGCAACTTTTAAGACTTGTGGATTTCAGACTCCCAGGGAGTCTTAAAGTTGCCAAGGTTGGAGAGTCCTTGCTTTATGGAGCAAAGAGAAATGAGCAACCAGCTGTTGTGGTTAGCTCTGGCCCAGCTCCTGCCCCAAGGACTGTGGATGTGGGGGAGACATCCACATGTTGCAGACCTGTTTTGCCCCCAGTGGAATCTGATGATGAAGGCTCCTCTGACCAAGAAGACATGAGTGACAGGGAGGAGGAGAGTGTGGCAGACAGCTCAGGAGATCAATTATCTAGCTCCTCCTTGGATTCGGAACAAGAGTTAATGATACAGCCACGCATGCGGAGAGCGATGCATAGGCAACAACAACTGAGAGATTATTTAAAGAAAATGAGGCCACCTGTGGATGGGTGGGGCTGTGGTAAGTAGTGAGGCTGCTATAAAGAGCAGCGTGTGGGTTTGGCCATTGTGGAGGATTATCTGATCGTTGTGTTTCGTGCCTGCTTTACTGACTTTGACCTTTTGTGTGCTGATTTTTCCCCGCTTGGAAACTAAACCAGGGCAAAGTGTGTTTCACTTTGTGAAAGAAGACTGTGAATTGCCTCACAGCTGCAAGCTAAGTATCACAGAACTGATAAGGGACTTGTACAAATCACCAGTTTGTTTGGAGACGAGGGTTCTTTGCTATACCAAAAGAGGGCTTGGTTTAAGTGACTTTTCATTATAAAGAACATTGTTTTGAATTTTCAAACGTGTGTGTGTGTGTGTCTGAAATTTGTACCTGTGAATTTGTGAGAGGAGTCTACCAGAGAGCCCGACAGAACACCAGTCACGGGAAGAAAGAGAGAGGGAGGGGTCTCATTTTGTTAAAATTCATCTTTCAAAGAGGGGGAAAAAATATCTTCACACCTACCGAAGGGCGGGTCATGTTCGGCTGAAGGCTCTTGAGGAAACCCTGAAAAGAGAAAAGGGACAGCCTTTTTGGAAAAATATACATTTTTTTTTATTGTTTACGTTTGTTGGCGCTTAATAAACATTGTGTTGTTAGGATGGTTAATTTACTTAATAAAGATTCCATTCTTAATCTCCATCCCTTTTCCCCAATCGCTCGTAAAAATAAATCCCACACTTGATAATGTTGTGTCTTCTTTCTGTTCAAGGTGAGTCTATCCATTTCTGCCCAATCTTCCTAATTATCTCATCGTTTTCCAGTGTTTCTTCCTTTCCCCCCAATATTGTGCGAATATAATCCTTGCTGCTTTTAGGACACGTAATATATAAATATATACTGTGCTTATCAAGTTTCTCTGGTACTCTGCCTAATAAAAACAGTTCAGGTTTAAAAATTTATGTTTCCCTATCATCTTTTCTTTTTAAAAAAATGATTTTTATTAGTGTATAATTTTTTTAAAAAAAATGCAAACAAAAAAGGCATTATACAAAAACGAACCAAAAACACAAACAAAACATACAGTATATAGATACATTAAAACCTTTAAGGTTATTTTTTGATACATACAGTATAGTGACTCTTATTTTAGGCTTATTTTAGGCTTATTTTAGGCTTATTATTTATTATTCCAACTATTTCTACTATCATTGCAGTTTCTATACCTCTAAGGAACTTAAATATAACACCTGTAATTAATATACAGTGTTCCCTCGATTTTCGCGGGTTCGAACTTCGCGAAAAGTCTATACCACGTTTTTTCAAAAATATTAATTAAAAAATACTTTGTGGGTTTTTCCCCTATACTGTACCACGGTTTTTCCCACCCGATGACGTCATATGTCATCGCCAAACTTTCGTCTGCTTTTAATAAATATTTTTTTTAATAAACTTTAGTAAATAAACATGGTGAGTAATAATCTAAATGGTTGCTAAGGGAATGGGAAATTGCAATTTAGGGTTTTAAAGTGTTAAGGGAAGGCTTGTGATACTGTTCATAGCCAAAAATAGTGTATTTACTTCCGCATCTCTACTTTGCAGAAATTTGACTTTCGCGGGCGGTCTCGGAATGCATCCGCCGCGAAAAGCGAGGGAACACTGTATATGTTTCTAAATATTGATATAATACACTATTATGTTCATTTGTCTTTGTAATCCTAGTACTGATATTACTGCTAGTGTTTATCATATTATCTTATTTTCGTCTGTCAAGCTATCCCATCATCTTTTCTACCCACCTACATGGGTTTTTTTTTGCTTTAGCACAAGTCCACCACATATGATAAAATGTGCCTGTATATATTTTTTTTGGTTACATTCTCCAACACTGGCTAGACATATTTTTAAACATTTTGGTTAACCTAGCAGGTTAGATTACTTTATAGCCTTATTGCTATTTAACGCTGGCATTAAAAGGGGGTGGCACAGAACATAAGAACATAAGAAGAGCCATGCTGAATCAGGCCAAAGCCCATTGAGTCCAGCATTATGTCATACAGTGGCCCCCCAATTGTCCATGGGGACCCTCCCTTTCCCTTGACCCCCAACAAATAGTACTCAAGGGAATCCTGCCTGCCTCAACCAACATAGAGGCGGCACATGGACATCCGTTTCAATAACCACTGATACACTTGGCATCCATGCATCTGTCTAATCCTGCCTTGAAGCTATCAAGGCTGACAGCTGTCACAACCTCCTCTGGAAGTGAATTCCATCAACCAAGGACCCTCTGGGTGAAGAAGTATTTCCTTTTATTTGTCCTCACTTTCTTACCTATGAGCTTTAGGGAGGGCCCCCTCGTCCTAGCATTGTGTGATAGAGAAAAGAATTTTTCCCTATCCACCTTTTCTATCCCATGCATGATTTTATACACTTCGATCAAGTCCCCTCTTAAACAAAATGAAGATGATGATATGAGACTATGTAAACATATGAAATACTGTATATTGACAAATAACGAAAGAGCAGGTAGAGTGCAGTACTGCAGGCCACTGAAGCTGACTGTAGATCTGCAGGTCAGCGGTTCAAATCTCATCACCAGCTCAAGGTTGACTCAGCCTTCCATCCTTCCGAGGTGGGTAAAATGAGGACCCGGATTGTGGGGGCAATAGGCTGGCTCTGTTAAAAAGTGCTATTGCTAACATGTTGTAAGCCGCCCTGTGTCTAAGGAGAAGGACAGCATTAAAAAAAATTGAATAAATAAATTAAAAAACAATGTTTGAAATTGGGTGTGGAGCTATATGAATATACAGTGATCCCCCGATTATCGCGAGGGTTCCGTTCCAAGACCCCTCGCGATAATCGATATTTCGGGATGTAGTG
The DNA here is from genome assembly GCF_031021105.1 of Erythrolamprus reginae. Taxonomy (NCBI): domain Eukaryota; kingdom Metazoa; phylum Chordata; class Lepidosauria; order Squamata; family Dipsadidae; genus Erythrolamprus; species Erythrolamprus reginae. Next base: position 12,187,704 of record NC_091957.1, read on the forward strand.
GTGCGGAAGTAAAAACACCATCTGCGCATGCGCGCCCCTTTTTCCATGGCCGCACATGCGCAGATGGTGGAGTTTGCGTGTGGGCGGCGGGGAAGACCCGGGGAAGACCCAGGGAAGGTTCCTTCGGCCGCGCAACAGCTGATCTGCTCCGCAGCGCGGCGGCAGCAAGGAGCCGAAGATGGGGTTTCCCCATTGCCCAGGCAAAGGGGAAACCCCAAGATCGCTTGCCGCTTGCCCGTTCGCCCGCCCGCCCGGCTGCTCGCTTGCCGCTCACTTGCCGCTTGCTTGCAGCGCGGCAGCAGCGAGGAGCCGAAGATGGGGTTTCCCCGTTGCCAAGCAACGGGGAAACCCCATCTTCGGCTCCTCGCTGCTGCCGCGCTGCCGAGCAGATCAGCTGGTGGGCGGCCGAAGGAACCTTCCGTGGGTCTTCCTGCCGCCCAGGCAAAGGGGAAACCCCAAGATCGCTTGCCGCTTGCCGCTTGCCCGTCACCCGCTCGCCCGGCCGCTCACTTGCCGCTTGCCGCTTGCCCGTTCGCCCGCCCGCCCGGCTGCTCGCTTGCCGCTTGCCCGTTCGCCCGCCCGCCCGCTTGCCGCTCGAGAGCAAGAGGGGGAGAGATAGAGAAAGAGAGAGAAGGAAAGAAAGAGATGAGAGAGGGAGGAAGAGAGTGTGAGAGAGGAAGAAGCAAGATAGAGAAAGAGAGAGAGAAAGAGAGATGAGAAAGGAAGGGAGTGACGTCATCGGGTGGAAAAATCGCGATATAGCCTTTCGCAATGATCGGGATCGCGAAACTCGGGGGATCACTGTAATACGATGTTTTTGAATAAAAAACAATTGAAAAAGTTACCAAAAGTTGGACATCCCTGTTCTAGAAGGTACCACACGCATGGAAATCCTCCGTTTCTATTAACCCGTGACCAACCTTTGGACAAACTATCCAAAATTAGACAAAAGTGATCTTCCTTTGGGTAACAGCCCACCCACCAACCCACGACCCATCACCAGAGGGACGTTGAGATAGGCTTAAAAGATTTGCCACGCATACGACAATATCTCCGAAAATCTGCCTACGTATTCCGAGTTAAGAGGAACTTAAATCAACGAAAGGAGCACGGGAAAGGAAGCAAAGATTGCGCCGTTTTTACTCCTCGAGATACGACAAGGTTTGTTCAGCGATGGTTCAAAGTGAGGTGGACAGTGCTGAAGGCAGAAGAACAACAACAACAACAACAACAACAACAACAACAATAATAATAATAATAATTTATTGGATTTGTATGCCGCCCCTCTCCGTAGACTCGAAACTTAGGACAGGTCCTTGAAGCTCGGTAAAGACTTTCTGATGGCGAACCTGTAGCACATCTGCTGGCTCCAATGTGCATGTGTGTGCCAGCCAGCTGATTTTTGACTCACACAGAGGCTCTGGGAGGGTGTTTTTGGCTCCCAGAGAGCCTCCAGGGGGATGGGGGAAGGCGTTTTTACCTTCTGCCAGCTTCAGGGAAGCCTTTGGAGCCTGGGGAGGGCAAAACATGAGCCTACTGGGCCCACCAGAAGTTGGGATACAGGTTGTTTCCGGCCTACAGAGGGCAGGGGAAATCGTTTTCAATCTCTTCAGGCATTGAATTATGGGTGTGGGCACTTACGCATGCGCGACCGCACACACGCTCTTTCAGCAACTGAGGAAAAAAAGGTTCGCCATCTCTGGTTTAAGAAACATAGAAACATAGAAGACTGACGGCAGAAAAAGACCTCATGGTCCATCTAGTCTGCCCTTATACTATTTCCTGTATTTTATCTTAGGATGGATCTATGTTAATCCCAGGCATGTTTAAATTCAGTTACTGTGGATTTACCAACCACGTCTGCTGGAAGTTTGTTCCAAGCATCTACTACTCTTTCAGTGAAATAATATTTTCTCGTGTTGCTTTTGATCTTTCCCCCAACTAACTTCAGATTGTGTCCCCTTGTTCTTGTGTTCACTTTCCTATTAAAAACACTTCCCTCCTGGACCTTATTTAACCCTTTCACATATTTAAATATTTCGATCATGTCCCCCCCTTTTCCTTCTGTCCTCCAGACTATACAGATTGAGTTCATGAAGTCTTTCCTGATACGTTTTATGCTTAAGACCTTCCACCATTCTTGTAGCCCGTTTAAGGTAATGAAGGAATAATCTGAGAGAAACTGGTTTGGGGCTGTTCAGCCTAGGCCACGTTAAGGCCTGTGGACTTCAACTTCCAGAATTCCATGCTGCCTGAGGGATTCTGGGAGTTGAAGTTCACGGGTCTTAAGGTGGCCTAAGGTTGAACACCCTATATAGCTGCGGTGGTAAACCGGTGGCATGCAGAGCCATATCGGAGGGCAAATGGGACTTTGTCCTGTGTCATCTTCAGTGCCCATGCAGGCGCTGGCCGGCTGATTTTCAGCCTTGGGAAAGGCCGTTTCACCTTCTGGACGCTTCAGGGAAGCTTTCCTGAAGCCCCGGAGGTGAAAAAAATCTCCCAACGGACAAACCGGAAGTTCGGAAAAACGTACTTCCGGTTTGCTTCCTTGAGTTTCGTAAACTACTCAAGACCCACCTATACCGCCAAGCATGGGGGAGATGAGACACCTTTTCCCGCAGGCTTTATATATTTTATGTTCGGTATGTATGTGTTGTTTGGTTTTTAAATATGATAGGGTTTTATATGCTTCTTTTTTAATATAAGATTTGTTTCGCTATAATATTGTTTTTTATTATTTTTGTGAGCCGCCCCGAGTCTTCGGAGAGGGGCGGCATACAAATCTAATAAATAATAATAATAATAATAATAATAATAATAATAATAATAATAATATAATAAAGCTCCAACCAGGGCTTAGAAGGTGCTCTCGATAGGCCTGTGATGGCGAACCTTTTTTCCCTCGGGTGCCAACACCCATAATTCCCAACCCACAGAGATGGCCTTTTCCGGGTCCCGTTGACTAAACAATGTCATCTGGGGGGCCCCAGGGGAAGAGCCTTCTCTGTGGCAGCCCCAGCCCTCTGGAATCAACTCCCCCCGGAGATCAGAACTGCCCCCACCCTCCTCACCTTTCGTAAGCTACTGAAGACCCACCTTTGTCGCCAGGCATGCGGAAATTGAGATACCTATGGGCTTATATTATTTATGTATTGTATGATTGTGTTGCATGGTTTTAATGACGGGTTTTTAGATGTCTTTTAAATATATTAGGTTTGTTACACTGTTGTTATTGTTGTGAGCCGCCCCGAGTCTCCGGAGAGGTACGGCATACAAATCTAATAAATTATTATTATTATTATTATTATTATTATTATTATTATTATTATTATTATTATTGCTGTTGGGCTGTTTCCTGAAGATTCCTGAAGCCCCGGAGTGCAAAAAACAGCACAACGGGCAAATCGGAAGTATGTTTTCTCGTACTTCCGGTTTGCCTGTTTGGGCATTTTTTTCACGTACCAGGCTTCAGTAAGACCTACGCACATGCGCATGGGGGGTGGGGATTGAACATATGTGGGGGCGGGAGGGAAGGGGTGTGGGCATGTGCACGCATGCTACCACACCTACACGCACCCTTTTGGCACATGAACCAAAAACCGTTTGCCATCGCTGCTATATAAGCCCCTAACCCAGCCCTTCCAAAACTGTCTCCTTCCTTCAGTGTTGCCCAAGGAATTCTGGGAGTTGAAGTCCACGGGTGGCCAATGACATCCCCCCCAAGATAGTCACTAACCTGGTCCTCCACAAACTTTTTCCTTCCTCTGATATTGCCCAGGGAGTTCTGGGCAATATCAGAGTTCTGAGTTGAAGTCCACGGGTCTTAAAAGTAGCCAAGGTCTTACTTGGCTCCAGATTATATCCTAAAATCACACTGTATCCCAAAAGATCCCTGGATCTTACTTAACTTATCTGAAGGAGATGAAAAGACACGAAAGGTTCGAGAAAGTCAGCAATGGTTTAAAAAAAAATTGCAGCCAAACTGGTCAGGAATCAGGGCACCAACTTTGGAGAAAACGACACACAACCTATCTATTTTTTTTTTTTTTACCTTTCCCCGAGAGAGATTTCAAGGAGGTGCAGTTAATCAAACATGCAGCAGTAATCCCTGGGGAGATTACACAAACTTTACAACCACAGGGGAACGTGATGGTTAAGCAGTCAAACCAGGCCTAAACCGGATTGGGAAGGAATTTCCTTTGGTTTGGGGGAGGGGGGAAGGAAGGAAGGAGAGAGAAGTCGGGAGGGAGGGGAGAGGACGGAAAAGAAAGAAGGAAGGAAGGAAGGAAAGAAAGAGGGAAAGAAAGGAGGGAGGGAAAGAAATAAGAAAGAGAGGGAGGGAGGGAGGAAGAAAGAAAAAGGAAGGAAGAGAAAGGAGATAGAGAAGGAAGGAGAGAAGAAGGGAGGGAAAGATAAGGGAGGGAAGGAAAGAGAGAGAGAGACAGGAGGGAGAGAAAGAAAGGAAGGGAGAAAAAGTTAGGGAGAGAAAGAAAGAGAAAGAAAGAAAGAAAGAAAGAAAGAAAGAAAGGAGAGTAAGAGAGAAAGAAAGAAATCTTTCAAATAGAGAAGTGGTAACAGCTTCTCCCTTCATCCAGCTGTTCACGCCTGCTTTGGAACCCGGTGCAGCTCCAGTGGCTACTCCTGCACGTAGGCAGCAAAGACAGCCTGATTGAATCATCCCTACTATCTCTACTTCTTTATGAAGCGGCCACTGAAGAGTGACAGGGAGGGGGGGGAGAAGGGGGAGGTGTCAGGCCTGCAGGCTCAGCCTGGAGAAAGTAGGGACAGAGAGAGAAAAAAGGGGGGGGGAACCACCCTGCACCTCGTTCCCACCAAGCTCCCCGAAAGCCAGGAAGCGCCAGGAAGCGGCGATTCACCCTTTAGGGCAAGCCTGGGCTTTTATATTTTTGGGTGCAAAGGATCGGAAGGGAACTCCTCCAACCCAAAAAGCCCGGCCGAGCCACCCACGTGGCAGAAGGGCGAGAGGGCAAGAACAGAAGCTCCAGAGCCTGCCGGCCTTCCCACCCACCCCGAGATAACCGGAACGCAGGCAAGCTCAGGTTCATTTTGGAGAGCCTTAGGGCTCAAGTGCCGAACGGCGTGCCTATGCGCTCCTCTCTAGCTTCCAGTTTGCCCAGTGGGGTTTCTGATGCAGCCGCCAAGGGCCAAACCACGAGACTCGGCTCTGCGGGGCGGGTGGCGCAACTGGGAAGGGCAGTGGCTTGGGGCCTAGCCCGGCCTCCCCGCCCCAAACCACGGGGCAGGGGGATCTTACGAAAGCGCTCGCACCAGAAGTGTGGCTGGTGGTCCCGATTCTCTTGGGAGGGAAAAGGCCAAGCTGTCGAAACTTTCCCGGGAGCCAGGGAAAGTTCCCCTGGGTGCGAAATCGCTTTCGCGTTTGCGCACCGACGGCTCCGACGTGGGGGAGAAAAGAGGGAATAGAGCAAAAAAAACCAAGAAAGTTCCCGACACCCATCACTCATCATCGCAGGTGGCCAGAGTTCTGCTTGGCTGACAGTGCAGAGCTGTCATCTGAGCTTACGGCCAACTGCCCCCTGCCTCGGCGTCCTTTCTTGGACGGTGACACCGAAACCCTGTGAAATAGTGAGCAACCCCCCAGGAGCAGGCACGGTGAAAGGAGAAAAAGAGATACGATACTGAAACGGGATGGGTGGGTGTGGAAAGGAGAAGGGCCCCTGCCGCCAACAAGCATATGGTGGTAGCAAGATCCTGTGCATCTCCTAGCTCTGCATCCTATGGGTGGGTGGGTGGGGGTGGGCTAGATAAGGTTACAACCTCTACAGCACAGTCCTTTAATGGTATCAGGTCTTCTGCTTGAGCACCTAACTTACTTACTTCTTTCTTTCCTTCCTTCCTTCCTGTAATGATATTGGGTCTCCTGCTTGAGCAGAGGGTTTGACTAGAAGACCTTCAATGTCCCTTCCAACTCCTTCCTTCCTTCCTTCCTTCCTTCCTTCCTTCCTTGAAGACCTTCAATGTCCCTTCCAACTCCTTCCTTCCCTCCCTTCCTCCCTCCCTGTAATGATATTGGGTCTCCTGCTTGAGCAGAGGGTTTGACTAGAAGACCTTCAATGTCCCTTCTAACTCCTTCCTTTCTTTCTTCCTTCCTTCCTTCCTTCCTTGAAGACCTTCAATGTCCCTTCCAACTTTTTCCTTCCTTCCTTCCTTCCTCCCTTCCTCCCTCCCTCCCTGTAATGATATTGGGTCTCCTGCTTGAGCAGAGGGTTTGACTAGAAGACCTTCAATGTCCCTTCTAACTCCTTCCTTTCTTCCTTCCTTCCTTCCTTGAAGACCTTCAATGTCCCTTCCAACTTTTTCCTTCCTTCCTTCCTTCCTCCCTTCCCTCCCTCCCTCCCTCCCTGTAATGATATTGGGTCTCCTGCTTGAGCAGAGGGTTAGACTAGAAGACCTTCAATGTCCCTTCCAACTTTTTCCTTCCTTCCTTCCTTCCTTCCTTCCTCCCTCCCTCCCTCCCTCCCTCCCTCCCTCCCTGCCTGTAATATCAGGTCTTCTGCTTGAACCGGGGGGGGCTGGACTAGAAGATCTCCGAGGTCCCTTCCAGCTCTATTCTGATTAAAAGACCACTGAACTAACCACCGTGCTACCAACTAAGTGGCCGTCTCAGGGTCCCCCCCCCCCAAAAAAAGATTGGTGAAGACTTATGACCTTCTAACCCAACTGATCGGAGGAAGACCAAAAATTTCGCTTCTTCTCATGACTTTCAGTAGAAAGACATCCCCAAATTGGGTTGAAAATGGGGCCACCTTGAGCCCAAGAAGACCACCCCAAATTCAGGGCCTCCCCTTGAAACATGGGTCGACTTGTAACCCAGCTTGACTTATTTCTAATCAGCAATCCCTTGTCCACCTTCTGGCTCTCCCACTGCCCATTCTCCCCCCAGCCAGCAGTTTTCAAGGCTGTCCCCAGGGTTTTTTGCAAAACTGGCAATTAGGAATTTGCTCTTTGTTCTGGCTGCGCAAGGCCTAATCTTTAGGTATGTCTTCCTTATCCTGGGATCTGGCACAAATCAACGCAGGTCCAGAAGCCACCTTGGGATATTGGAACTATTCTACCATCTATGGGGGAGTTGACCCACATCAAGTAACCCAGGAGAGACGCAACTTTGAACCAAGGAGAAATTTCCCTGACTGTAAGAACAAACAACCAGAGGAACGGCTTGCCACCAGAAGTTGTGAATGCTCCAACACTGGAGATTTTTAAGAAACATAGAAACATAGAAAACTGACGGCAGAAAAAGACCTCATGACCCATCTAGTCTGCCCTTATACCATTTTTTGTATTTTATCTTAGGATGGATCTATGTTTATCCCAGGCATGTTTAAATTCAGTTCCTGTGGATTGACAAACCACGTCTGCTGGAAGTTTGTTCCAAGCATCTACAACTCTTGCAGTAAAATAATATTTTCTCACGTTGCTTCTGATCTTTCCCCCAGCTAACTTCAGATTGTGTCCCCTTGTTCTCGTGTTCACTTTCCTATTAAAAACACTTCCCTCCTGGACCCTTTAACATATTTAAATGTTTTGATCATGTCCCCCCTTTCCCTTCTGTCCTCCAGACTAGACAGATTGAGTATAGTCTGTGGACGGCTATTTGTCCGGAATGGTATAAGGCAGTGATGGCAGCCCTTTTTTTTTTTGCTTGGGTGCCAAAAGGAAGTGCGCCTATAATGCAATGCTCTCCCCTGTGCATGTACACACAACACACACACACCCCTGGTGCATGCACAGATAACTCAGTGAAGCCTCCAGACTCCCAATAGGCCTGTTAGGACCTTTTTGCCCTCCCCAAGCTTCGAGAAAGCCTCCGGAGCCTGTGGATGCCTCCTGAAGCCTGGAGAAGGAGGAAAAATGCCTAAAGCCTGGAGAAGAAAGAAAAAGGCCTAATGGGCCTACTGGAAGTTCGTAAATGAGGGTTTCCGAACTTCCAGTAGGCCCGTTAGGCCTTTTTCCTTCTTCTCCACGCTTTAGGCCTTTTTCCTCCTTCTCCAGGCTTCAGGAGGCATCCACAGGCTCCGGAGGCTCATTTCCGAACTTCCGGTACGCCCGTTGGGCCTGTTTTTCACCATTACAGGCTCCAAAGGCTTTCCTGAAGCTTGTGGATGGTGGAAAAACAGTCCAATCGGAAGTTTGTTTCCAAATTTCCGGTAGGCGCGTTGGGTCTGTTTTTCACCATCCGCAGGCTCTGGAGACTTTCCTGAAGCCTAGGGAGGTCGAAAACAGCCTCCTTCCGCCCTACAGAATGCCAAAAATCAGCTTCCCAGCATGCACATGCTTGCTGGAGCTGACATAGGGCAAGGCCTCGCATGCCCTCAGAGATGGCCATATGTACCACCTGTGGCACGTGTACCACAGGTTCACCATCACAGGTATAAGGTCTCCTGCTTGAACCGGGGGTTGGACTAGCAGACCGCCATTATTCCGTAATTCTGCTAGTCCCTGAAGGAAACATCCTCGTGGGAGAAGTCTTTTTCAACCCATATTAATATTAGTACAATCAGGCAACACCTCAGTGGTTCTAACCAAGGAGCAACTGACTGGGAATTGCAGGGGACTGAAACAGTTCCAGATCTTGAGGAAATGAAGAGGCCAATGAAGGACGCAACTGGAAAAATAGTCATTTGTCCAGAATGGTCCGGGCTGCAGGATGCCAGAAATCAGACCGCCCAAACAAAGCCCCATCTGCAGACTGCAGGTAGCACACAAAACCACGTCCCCTCTGGAACCAGTCCTTGGTGCCCAAAGGTTTGGGGGCCACTGATCTAGAATCTCCTGCTAAAGAAGGAAGAAAGAAAGGAAGAAAGGAAGGGAGGGAGTGGGAAAGAGAGAGGGAGAGAGAAAAAGAGAGCGGGAGGGGAGGAAAATAATTAAGGAAGGAAGGAAGGGAGGGAGGAAGGAAGGGAAAAGGAGGCAGGGAGAGGGGAAAGAGAGAGAGAAAGAAAGAAAGAGAAAGAAAGAAAGAAAGAAAAGAAAGAAAGGAAAGAAAGAGGGAAGGAAGGAGGGAGGGAGAGAAGGAAGGAACGAAAGAGAGAAAGAAAGAGAGAGGCAGAGGAAGGAAGGAAGAAAGGAAGAAAGAAAGAGGGAGGGAAGGAAGGAAGGAAAAAAGGAGGAAGGAACGAAAGAGAGAAAGAGAGAGGCAGAGGAAGAAAGGAAGGAAGGAAAGAAAAAGAAGGAAAGAAAGAAAGAAAGAAAGAAAGAAAGAAAGAAAGAAAGAAAGAAAGAAAGAGGGGAGGGATGGAAGGAAATAAAGAATCTAGGGCCTAGACTAGAGGCGCCTACTTGAGCAGAAAGTGGGACCGGGGTAGGGCTAGGCAAAGTTGGCTCCTCTATGACATGTGGACTTCAACTCCCAGAATTCCTGAGCCAATCATGCTAGCTCAGTCATCCTGGGAGGTGAAGTCCACATGTCCTAGAAGAGGCAGCTTTGCCGACCCCTGGACGAGGGGACCTTCTTCGAGGTTCCTTCCAGCTCTGTAATTCTAGGATATCATCCATTGCATGTTTTCTGCTGACGGCCGCTCCGCTGCAGAGTTTTGGCCAAAGGCTCATCTTGGCAACTTAAAGCCATAAATAGTTTTTGTGTCACGTCCACCATCGCCGTTTACGATGTTTGCAAAGGAGACCGACCGATGGGAGTGATAAGACCCTGTTTAGATAGCACAAAGCGAAAGAGGGGGACAGAATATTTTCTCAGGACTTTCTGCCTCGCTGGGTATGTCATTGTGACCTCTCCCCTGAGCAGAAGGCCTCTTCCAACCCACCTTTTGGGTGACCCCATAGCAGAGGCCTTCAAACGTGGCAACTTTTGTGGACTTCGACTCCCAGAATTCTCCAGCTGGAGAATTCTGGGAGTTGACATCCACAAGTCTTAAAAGTTGCCAAGTTTGGGGGACCCCCTGGGTTATCACGTAGACTGGTTGCAGCTGCACAACACGTTTTTAATGTTTCAGCACCAGACCTGATTGGAAGTGCCCATAGATAGAAGAAATTATATGTTTAATTTTAGCAACCTTTTACAGTTTTATTCCTGGGAGCGGCTGGAGAATTCTGGGAGTTGAAACATAGAAACATAAAAGATTGACGGCAGAAAAAAAGACCTCCTGGTCCATCTAGTCTGCCCTTATACTATTTCCTGTATTTTATCTTAGGATGGGTATGTGAAAAAATATTATTTTACTGAAAGAGTAGTAGATCCTTGGAACAAACTTCCAGCAGACATGGTAGATAAATCCACAGTAACTGAATCATGCCTGGGATAAACATATATCCATCCTAAGATAAAATACAGAAAATAGTATAAGGGCAGACTAGATGGACCAGGAGGTCTTTTTCTGCCGTCAGACTTCTATGTTTCTATGTTTATCCCAGGCGTGTTTAAATTCAGTGACTCTGGATTTACCAACCACGTCTGCTGGAAGTTTGTTCCAAGCATCTACTACTCTTTCAGTAAAATAATATTTTCTCATGTTGCCTTTGATCATTCCCCCAACTAACTTCAGATTGTGTCCCCTTGTTCTTGTGTTCACTTTCCTATTAAAAACACTTCCCTCCTGAACCTTATTTAACCCTTTAACATATTTAAATGTTTCGATCATGTCCCCCCTTTTCCTTCTGTCCTCCAGACTATTCAGATGGAGTTCATTAAGTCTTTCCTGATATGTTTAATTTTATCGACCGTTGACAGTTTTATTCTTGGGAGTAGCTGGAGAATTCTGGGATTTGGAAGCCGACAAAAGTCTTAAAAGTGGCCAAGTTTGAAAGACCTCTGCCCCACAGCTTCTGAGCCCCACCGAGGAGGCTTTCCCACATACACACATACACAGAGAGAGAAACACACACACATACTGCTCCCAGGCTATGGTACCCCCCCCCCTTGGGCAGCTTCCAACCGGTTATGATTATTACCCCCGATCCTTTTACAACAGGAACCCACAGGCGCTAAATCAGCTCGGATCTAGCTGCTGGTAGATCCCAGGAGTTGATTTGCAAAGAGAGAGAGAGAGAGAGATCAGCCAGGGTCCCTCTATTGTTCCGGAGGGACCCACCTTTAAAAGGCCCCGGTTAAAATGTAACCAGGGGAGGTAAAAAAACAATTAGTGGACTTGTGTTCGAAAGGGGTGAAAACCGAGTGTTGCAAAACAGGCAGCCCAAGCCATGTGCGAAAGGGAAACTTGGGGGGGGTCTCTCTCTCTCTCTTTAGCTCAAAGATTTCAAGACAGCGGTGCAGCTTCTTTTAATATTATTATTTTTTCTTTTTAAACTTTTGCTGGATGCTTCTTGGAGCACAGAAATGTTCTTCGTTGGGATGCCCTATGGCAGCGGTCCCCAAACTACGGCCCGTGGGCCGGATGCGGCCCGCTGAGGTCTTTTAACCGGCCCGCGGCAGCACACGAGATTTTACCGATCGATATAATAAGAGGGAGAAATAGAGAGGGAGAGAGAAATGAAGAGGAGAGATAGAAAGGGAGAAATAGAGGGGGGGAGAGAAAGTGTGAGAGATACAAAGAGGGAGAGTTAGAAAGAGAGTGAGTGAGAGAAAGAGAGAAGAGAGAGAGAAAGAAAGAAAGAGAAAGAGGGAGATATAGAGAGGGAGAGAGAAAGGAAGAGGGAGAGATGGAAAGAGAGAGAGAGAAAGAGAAAAATGAGAAAATGATGGAGGGAAGGAACGAGGGAGAGGAAAATGAAACAAATGAGAGAAAAGGAAGAGGGAAGAGAGAAGTGGAGAGGAAGGAGGGAGGGAGGGAAGGAAGGAAGGAAGGAGAAATGGAGTTTGTTGATTTAAGTTTAAGTTTACTTGTTAATAAAGAAGTATAAATTACTTAATTACTTAATTATTAATTAATTACTTATTACTTCTTTATTTTAAATATTGTATTTGTTCCCATTTTGTTTTTTACTTTAAGTAAGGTATGTGTAGTGTGCATAGGGATTTGTTCAGAGGGGTTTTTTATAGTCCGGCCCTCCAACAGTCTGAGGGGCAGTGAACTGGCCCCCTGTGTAAAAAGTTTGGGGACCCCTGCCCTGCTGCATGTTAAAATATAGATCATTTTAAATAGCTTCTCCTGCTCGTCCTCAGCAAACCGCTCCCTACGGGATGAGATTTGGGGAGGTTTGCTCTCTTTTTTGCTCCCACGGAAAGGATGGTGGGCCTTTGGTGGAAGGGGAACTAAACACCCCACAAGATTTTGAGAGACAAGACAATGAACAGAAGGGGTGAAAAACGCATCTGTAAATGCCAACGCCTTTTCAAACGAGAAATTAAAATCGGTTGCTCGCCTTCTGGGGAACCGAAGTGGAGATAGTTTCCCCCTTGCATTGCATAGACAAAAGCCACAATAATTCCACAAGTAAATAAATAAATCCCGTTAACAGCTCCATAAAATCATCCAGAGGTTCATTCGGAACGGAAGATGCTTCCCGGACGAGAAGCGAAACGTCTTCGAGACGGCAAAGGGAAAAACCCCATCACACAGAAAGTTTAGTTGGGGAAAAGTTTTATAGATGGTTGGAAAAGGAATGCAAATAAGAAATTTTAAATATAAATGAATGATGTAACCCAGATGTATTGTTCCAAAGAAATGAGGGGAAAGGGTGGCGTGGAGGGAAATAAACTTTTAAATTAGAAGCACATTAATGGAGAAAGAAAGAAAGAAAGAAAGAAAGAAAGAAAGACAGACAGACAGTCTACAGAGAGGGGCGGCATACAAATCTAATAGATAGATAGATAGTTGATAGATAGATAGATAGATAGATAGATAGATGATAGATAGATAGAATAATAGATGAAAGGCATTTATAGGAAATAAAATATGAAAAAAATGATTGTGTAAAAGAACTCAGGGGTACTGGAATATCATCCCAGAAAAATGGAGAAACTACAGCAAAGGGAAGGGAGGAGAGGAGTTAGAAGAAAGAAGGAAGAGAGAGGAGGAGATGAAAGAGAAGAGAGGAGAAGATAGTAAGGAAAGAAGGCAGGAGGGGAAGTAGGGAAGAAGAGGGAGTGGAACTAAGTTGAGAAAAGGAAGGAAGGAAGGGAAGAAAGAAAGAAAGAAAGAAAGGTAAGAAAGAGGAGGAGGTGGAAAGAGAAGAGCGGAGAAGCGCATAAGGAGAGAAGGCAGGAGGGAAAATAGTGAAGAGAAGAGAAAGGGGAAGAAAGAAAGAAAGAAAGGAGAGAGGGAGGGGGAGAGAGAGAAAAGAAGGAAGGAAGGAGGGGGAGGAAAGACAAGAGAGGAGAAGGAGAAGTAGGAGGGGAAGTAGGGAAGAGGAGAAGGAGAGAGGGAAGGGAAGTAGGTTTAGAAAGAAAAGGGAAGAAAAAAGAAGGAATGAGATAGAAAGAGAGGATGGCAACCTTGAAATAATAAAGCAATAAGATAAATATAGAATATATTGGTAAAGGTTTTGTAAAAGAATGAAATGAGAAATGGGACGATGAATATGTGAAAATGTCTGTATGATAAAAGGGAAAAAAAGTAAGAAGGAAAGTCGCCTTTTGAAAAAGAAAAAAGAAAAACTTTGGGATATTTATTTAGAAGATTTTTGACTTCACTTCTTTCAACCACCTTTCCATAATCCATGGGATGAAGCCCCCCACCCCCCAAAGGGGCTAAAATATTCTTCCGAGAATGACCCCAAGGGAGTAGCTTATCCTGAGTAGGCTTTTAGGATCACATTTACCAAGGCTAAGGTTTGTTTAAAGGTTTGCAAATAGTTTGCTTTCTTTCTCTCTCTAGGGCAGTAAAATGAGCCATGTTTTGCAAGCTAAGAAAATGAGTTGAGTTGGGCATTTTGGGGTAGGTTAAAAAAAATACAGAATCTTGGGGGCACTGAACGACACAAACATGGAAAAAATGCAACAATAAATCAGAATATCCTGGCTTATCTCATACACGCACACACATACACACACCTTTTTAAATTATTTTATTGCTTATACGGCAATCCACAAAATGGATTGCCGTATAAGCCCATTTGTTCCTCTTTTTGCAAAAAGTTTGTGTTCCTTTGTTTTAAAGGAGCAAGCAGAATTGAACCTGAAACATTTCAAACCTTGAAAGATCTCAACTCTGGCAAACATTTCTGCTCTGAGTTCGAAACATGGTTTTGGAGTTTGAAAGCAATTCTGTTCCAAGTTCAAAAAACAACAGTTTTGCTGTTTTGAAAGGGCGGCAGTGAGGAAGGACGTTCCAAATCCTTCGGGCAGGGGGTCCAAGATCAGCCCCTTTCAAATGTAAAAGCAAATTCTTTTTAAAAGGTTTTGCTTTCAACCTGGGTAAGAACTATTTTTTATATTTGACCTGCATAATTTTATTCTCCAAAAAGACACAATTAACAAAAGTCAGAAGGGATTTCGGAGATCTTATAGTCCAACCTCCTACTTAAGCAAGAAAATCCTATCTATCTATTTATCTATCTATCTATCTATCTATCTATCTATCTATCTATCGATCGATCTATTTATCTCTCTATAGTTCTACCTACCTACCTACCATCTATCTCTCTATCTGTCATCTATCTATCTATCTATCTATCTATCTATCTATCTATCATCTATCTATTTATCTCTCTATAGTTCTATCTACCTACCTACCTATCATCTATCTCTCTATCTGTCATCTATCTATCTATCTATCTGTCATCTATCTATCTATCTATCTATCTATCATCTATCTATCTATTTATCTCTCTATCGTTCTATCTACCTACCTACCTACCTATCATCTATCTCTCTATCTATCATATCTATCATCTATCTATCGTTCTATCTACCTACCTATCTATCTATCTATCATCTATCTATCTATCTATTTATCTCTCTATTGTTCTATCTACCTACCTACCTATTATCTATCTCTCTATCTGTCATCTATCTATCTATCTATCTATCATATCTATCATATCTATCATCTATCTATTGTTCTATCTACCTACCTACCTATCTATCTATCTATCATCTATCTATCTATTTATCTCTCTATCGTTCTATCTATCTACCTACCTACCTATCATCTATCTCTCTATCTATCATATCTATCATCTATCTATCGTTCTATCTACCTACCTACCTACCTATCATCTATCTATCTATCTATCTATCTATCTATTTATCTCTCTATTGTTCTATCTACCTACCTACCTATCATCTATCTCTCTATCTGTCATCTATCTATCTATCTATCTATCTATCTATCTATCATATCTATCATCTATCTATCGTTCTATCTACCTACCTACCTACCTACCTATCATCTATCTATCTATCTATCTATCTATCTATTTATCTCTCTATCGTTCTATCTACCTACCTACCTATCATTTATCTCTCTATCTGTCATCTATCTATCTATCTATCTATCATATCTATCATCTATCTATCATTCTATCTACCTACATATCTATCTATCTATCTATCTATCTATCTATCTATCTATCCATCTATCTATCATCTATCTCTCTATTTATCCATTTCTCCCAAACTGCACTGCTCAAAATAATAAAAGGAACACTTCAACAACACAATATAACTCCAAGTAAATCAAACCTCTGTGAAATCAAACCGTCCACTTAGGAAGCAAAACTGATAGACAATCAATTTCACATGCTGTTGTACGCATTCAACTTTGTACAGGACAAAGTATTCAATGAGACTAAATCATTCATCCAGTGTTATTCGAGTGTCCCCTTTATTTTTTTTAAACAGTATACAGTATACAATTGTGATGGTTTCAGACTCTACTCAACCAGAGGCGCCACACAACGCAAAGAAACTTTTTTGTTGTTGTTCCACACAACCAATTCGAGCGCTCGCACTACTGGGTAGGATGGACTATTCCTGCACAGTGCAGCTCCACCAGGCCTTCCACAAAGAAGGAAGGGGGCAGAGCGGGAGGCACTACAAAGACCATAAACTGGCCATGTGTCCTCTTTTTAATTCCACCTCAAGAGTCATTATTACTTCTGCAAAAAAAAAACAACCCTTCCTTCCCACTGGATTTTTATTTTTTTAATTGGCAAAGTCTCTCTCGCCAGTTCAGCAAAGCCCCAGTCCTCCATATTCTCATTTTATGGCAAGGGAGAACACAGAGAGTTGGTTGCGGGCCGCCCTCCCAAATGGCTTTCAAGGGTATTTTGGGGAGGGGGGGTTGAAGGAAACAAGTTTGAACATAGGCAAATGGTTAGCCAGATCTTGAGATATGCCAAATACACAACTATTCTGAAAAACAGCATAGGGGGGGGGGAGAGAAACGTAGCCGCCCTCCCCAAAAACACCAACTCTCTCACTGCAACTAACACATTTTTTTTTTAAAAAAAATTTAAGGCAAAGATCATTCAATAGGATTTCCTGAAATCTCTACAAGGGGCTACTTAAAAAAAAAAAAGTGGAAATTTCCACAGCTCAGCCTCTGCCCACAAAGACCCCCGTAAAGTCAATGTCTTCCGTTTTTTAAAGAGCCAATGCGAAAGCTCGCCTTGCAATCATCAATCGACGGATTTTAATTGATTTGAAGCCGGACACGATAGATTTTTTTTGTTTTTGTTGGGTTTTTTTTTTTTTAAAGACCAAGTGAGCTTTACGTTTCTCCACGACAGACAAGTTTAGGGAAGCGAAGGTAAAATGTTAACAACAAATTATATATATATATATATATGCTTTTAAATCCGTTTCCAATTCAGAAAGTGCACCAGAGATTATGGAAACTCAGTTTAAAGACTAGCAATGCCTTTGCATTTTTCCCCTGCAATCGCTAGAATTTAAGGTCCACAATCCTACAACCACCAATGGAAAAAAAAGAGGAGAAGAAAGGGGGGGAGGGGGGGCGTTCAAGATCTCACAGAAGCAACACCCACAACTTTTAACTTTTTGTGGGGCTCTGGGCTGTTTGTGCAAAACCTGGTGGGAAGGGGACCGAGAAGAGTGAAGCGGCTGCACT
Source organism: Erythrolamprus reginae (assembly GCF_031021105.1). Lineage (NCBI taxonomy): Eukaryota > Metazoa > Chordata > Lepidosauria > Squamata > Dipsadidae > Erythrolamprus > Erythrolamprus reginae. Next base: position 12,204,671 of record NC_091957.1, read on the forward strand.
CAAGATGAAGACCCCAACCCCAAATGGGGGGAGATGGGGGGGGAAGAGAGAGAGAGGAAGATGGGGAGAAAGACAGAGAGAAAACTCAGAGAGAGAAAGAGAACAGAGAGTTGGGAGAAAAAGAAGAGAGCAAGGCAGAAGGGAGGAGAGCGAAAGAGAGTAAGAGAGAGAGGAGAAAGACAGAAAAGAGGAGAGCAAGGCAGAAAGAGGGAGAGAAAGAGAGGAGAAGGACAGAAAAAAGAGAGGAGAGCAAGGGAGAAAGAGGGAGAGAAAGAGGAGAAAGACAGAAAAAAGAAGAGAACAATTCAGAAAGAGGTAGAGAAAGGGAGGAGAGACAGAAAAAAGAGAGGAGAGCAAGGCAGAAAGAGGGAGAGAAAGAGGAGAAGAAAGTGAAAGAAAGAGAAGAGAAAGGGAGGAGAGAGAGAAAGTGAAAGAAAGAGAAGAGAAAGACAGAAAGAGGGAGAGAAAGGGAGGAGAGAAAAAGTGAAAGAAGAGAGGAGAGGAAGAAAGAAAAAGAGAGGAGAGAAAGACACAAAGAGAGGTAGAGAGACCACAATCCAACTCCCCACTTTTTTAAGAAGAGGAAAGGGGGGGGAGGAGGATGCATGACACCCCCAAAGCTGACCCCCCACTCCTCCTCCTGTGAAGCTTTGTCCAAATCCAGGGAGGGCACAGAGGTGGGGGAGTGGGAACAGGACCCCCCCTCTTTCAAAAACCTAAATTGAAGCCCAAGAATTACAAAACAATGACCAGAGGGGGGGCTCCTCACATACCCCCACCCCCAGGTTGCAAAATAAAGCACAAAAGCTCTTGGGTGGGGGGGGAAACAACCCACATTGAGGAGGGGGAAGAAGGGAAGGAGGGAGGAAAGCCCGGGGTGTGTTTTTGTGTTTGTGGGGTTTTGTGATGGGGGGAGGAGAGGACCTCCCCCCTCCCTCCAGGGCTCCCCCCAAGTTTCTCATCACAATGTAGGGCCTCCCTTGCATTTCTATGGAGGGGGGGAGGTTTATTGATCCTGGGAGGGTCTTTTCAAACAGGGCCCCCCAGTTATAAAATATTCACCGCTGCTGCGGCTGCCATTGAGCGGAGATTGATCACTCCTTCGCACAGGAAGTGCCCGGAGAGGAAGGTTCTTTAAATGGCGGGGTGGGGGTGGGGGCAGGAAGGACCCCCCCCTCTCCAAAGGGGAGGGGGGAATGAAGGAGACCTTACTTGCAGGCCTCCAGCCCATTATTGGGAACCCCACTCCGGCCAAACCCATAATAGGGGGGTCTCCCAAGATAAATTGGGGCTTCTCCACCCATTATTGGGAGCCCCCTCCCCACCCATGATTGGGGCCAATGCAGGCTGGAGGGGGACTGAAATAGGGGAGGGAGTGAAAGAGACTTTGCAAGCCCCCCCCAAACTTGTTATGGGGGGGCTCTTCGAATGCAGAATGGAGACCCCCACACCCAGTCGCCACTTCCCCAACTGGGTGCCCCCTCTTTGCAAGATCCGGCACAGAAGAAGAAAAACGACCCTCCCCATTTTCTCTTCCTCCCCCCCCTTCCCTGGACTGCCCCCAGCCCCATGATTCCCAGCCAGGGTGGGTCGAAGCTCACTGGAGGTTGGACTTCCCCGTTTCCCCCCTCCCCTGGACTCCCTCATCCATGATTCCCAGCCAGGCTCCCTGGACGGAGACCCACCCCTGGATTCCCCCACCCACGATTCCCAGGCATAGTAGAATAAACCTCTTTGGAGGACCTCCTGCCCCATTTCCCTGCCCTTCCCTTGACTCCCCATCCCATGCTTCCCAGCCAGGGAGGATAAAGCTCGCTGGAGGGCGACCATCCCCATTCCTGGACTCCCCCACCCATGCTTCCCAGCGTGTGGGGGGGGGGATAAAGCTCGCTGGAGACCAACTCTCCCCATTCCTGGACTCCCGCACCCATGCTTCCCAGCCAAGAGGGGGGAATAAAGCTCGCTGGAGGACCTGCCCCTTCCCTGGACTTCCCAACTCATGCTTCCCAGCCAGGGGGGAGGAGAAAGCTCGCTGGTCGAGGACCCTCCCCATTCTCCCCCTTCCCTGGACTCCCCCACCCATGCTTCCCAGCCAGGGGAGGATAAAGCTCTGTGGAGGAGGACCCTCCCCATTTTCCCTGGACTCCCCCCCCCATGCTTCCCAGCCAGGACCTGGAGGACGACCCTCCACCCCTTCCCTAGACTCCCCCACCCATGCTTCCCAGCCAGAGGGGATAAAGCTCTGTGGAGGAGGACCCTCCCCATTTCCCCTGCACTACCCCTCCCCCATGCTTCCCAGCCAGGCGCTGCAGGACGACCCTTCCCCCCCCTTCCCGGGACTCCCCCACCCATGCTTCCCGGCCGGGGTTCTCCTACCGTTGGCGGGCGGGGGCTCCGGCCTCCTCTCGGCGGCTCCCGCGACGGGCGGCGGCTCGGGCTCCATGGCGCTCAGAGGGAGGAGGACGGCGGCGGCGTCTCCCCCGTAGCCAGGACCAGGACTCCCCCTCGCCCGCCGCCCCGCCGGGGACCCATCGCCGCCGCCGCCCCCCGCTCGCCCCTCGGCGGCCGCTGCGCCCGGAGCCGCCCCTCCCCTCAGGGCCACGGCCGGCTCCGCTCCCCCGACCACCCCGTTGAGCTTCCCAGCGCCGCTCCCGCTGCGCCGCCTCGTCCTGACTGAGCGGCCGGCCGGCACGGCCGCGCTCCCCACCGCTCTCGCGCATGCGCCGCCGACAGGGGCACGCCGGGAAGCGTAGTCCGGCGGGGAGAACCATCCGCACGCGGCACTCACAAACACACCCACAAAGTCCCCTTCTCCCCTCCCCTTCTTCCAGGGAAGGGAGCCCCGTCCCGGCGGGCAGCTCCACTCTGACGCTTCGAACCTCGCGTTATCCCCTTTTCCTCCTTTTCTTATTCTCCCCCCCCCCCACTTTGTCAGAGCAATGGGTTCGCCCAAGCGTTCGAGGTGGGGCATGAGAACCCCGCCCACTTCATGAATATTCTACAGGGAGGGAAAGCCTTGCGCGTGCTCTCTCTCTCTCTCTCAGCTGACCCGAGGGAAGGGGCGACGAGGAGGGAAAAGGGGGTGTGGTCTAGGAGGAGTCTCAAGCCACAGCTTGGCCTACCTCTTCGGGTTGTTGTGAAGGTCAAATTTATTTATTCATTCATTCAATTTTTTTAATGCCGCCCTTCTCCTTAGACTCAGGGCAGCTTACAACATGTTAGCAATAGCACTTTTTAAAACAGAGAATCAGCCCATTGCCCCCACAATCCGGGTCCTCATTTGACCCACCTCGGAAGGAGGGAAGGCTGAGTCAACCTTGAGCCAATGATGACATTTGAACCGCTGACCTGCAGATCTAGCAGTCAGTAAAATGGTCATCTAACATCAAAAACTATGTCAAAAAAGCACAACGAAGAATGTTCTTTCTGCGCCAACTCAGGAAGCTCAAACTGCCCGAGGAGCTGCTGATCCAATTCTACAGCAGAATAATTGAGTCCATCATCTGCAGCTCTAGAACTATCCGGTTCGGTTCTGCAACCCAACAAGACCGACCCAGACTTCAGAGGAGAATCGGAACTGCAGAAAAAACAATTACTGCCAACCTGCCTTCTATTGGGGACTTGTATACTGCATTAGTCAAAAAGAGGGCGGTGAAAGTATTGACTGACCCCTCGCATCCTGGACACAAACTGTTTCAACTCCTACCCTCAAAACGTTGCCACAGAGCCCTGCACACCAAGACAACTAGACACAAGAACAGTTTTTTTTACTGAACACCATCACTCTGCTAAACAAATGATTCCCACAACACTGTCAAACTATTTACTAAGTCTGCACCACTGTTACTATTAGTCTTCTCATGGTTCCTATCACCCATCTCCTCCCACTTATGACTGTAGGATTGTAACTTTGTTGCTTATATCTTTACAATTGGTATTAATAGTGATTGTTTCCGGATTGCTTATTTGTATCCTATGACAATCACTGTTGTATCTCAACATTCTTGACAAATGTATCTTTTCTTTTATGTACACTGAGAGCATCTGCACCAAAGAGAAATTCCTTGTGTGTCCAATCACACTTGGCCAATAAAGAATTCTTTTTTTCTTTCTTTCTTTCTTTCTTTCTTTCTTTCTTTCTTTCTTTCTGTCTGTCTGTCTGTCTGTCTTTCTATTTATTATTATTATTATTATTATTATTATTATTTATTAGATTTGTATGCCGCCCCTCTCCGTAGACTCGGGGCGGCTCACAACACAATAAAACAGTTTATGACAAATCTAATAATTTACAATTTAAAGTATTTAAAAAATCCCATTATTAAGGAAACATACATGCAAACATACCATACATAAATTGTATAGGCCCGGGGGAGATATCTCTATCTATCTTTCTATCTATCTTTCTATCTATCTTTCTATCTATCTATCTTTCTATCTATCTTTCTATCTATCTATCTATCTTTCTATCTATCTATCTTTCTATCTATCTATCTTTCTATCTATCTATCTTTCTATCTATCTTTCTATCTATCTTTCTATCTATCTTTCTATCTATCTATCTTTCTATCTATCTTTCTATCTATCTCTCTTTCTATCTATCTTTCTATCTATCTATCTTTCTATCTATCTATCTTTCTATCTATCTTTCTATCTATCTATCTTTCTATCTATCTATCTATCTTTCTATCTATCTATCTATCTTTCTATCTATCTTTCTATCTATCTATCTATCTTTCTATCTATCTTTCTATCTATCTATCTATCTATCTATCTACCTATCTTTCTATCTATCTTTCTTTCTATCTATCTATCTACCTACCTATCTTTCTATCTATCTATCTTTCTATCTATCAATCAATCTATCTATCTATCTATCTATCTTTCTTTCTTTCTTTCTATCTATCTATCTATCTATCTACCTACCTACCTACCTACCTACCTACCTACATTTCTATCAATCCATCCATCCATCTCTCTCTCCATCTTCTCTTTGCTTCCCCCCCAACAAGCCCTAAACTCCTTACAGTTCTTTCTTTCTTTATTCTTTCTTTCTTTCTTTCTTTCTTTCTATCAGATATTTATCTATCTATTTTTCTTTCTATCTATCTCTATCTACCTATCCATCCATCCATCTATCTTTCCATCATCTATCTACCTTTCTGTCTGTCTGTCTGTCTATTTGCTGCCCCCCCCTCCAAGCCCTAAACTCCTTACAGTTTATTGCATCTTTAGGGGGGGGGGCTTAATTTTAGGCTGATAAGTACATTAGGGATTCTGGGATCCTACCCCCACCCTATGTGCTAAGGTTAGATTCGGCTGTGGTTTTAGCCAAAAAGGGGAAACACACAAAAAAATAGTCGCCAGGTGGCGACCTCGGACTTATTCTGGGGCACAGCTGGAGAATCCTACTTGCAAAAGTCAAGCCATGCTTCTGCAGGGATAGAGGGGGGGGGGGGTTGCTGCTAACTCCTCTTGAAATCTGAAGGGAAAAGAAAGGCAGTTTATTTATTTATGTATGTATGTATGTATGTATGTATGTATGTATGTATGTATGTATTTATTTATTTATTTATTTATTTATTTATTTATTTATTAGTTGGACTTGTATGCCGCCCCTCTCCGAAGACTCGGGGCGGCTCACAACAAGTAAAAACAGTCGCAACAATCCAATTAATTAAAATATTTAACGATTTAAGAAAAACCCCATGTAATAGCAAACAGACACACAAGCATACCATGTATAATTAACATGCCCAGGGGAGATGTTTAGTTTCCCCATGCCTGACCGCAAAGGTGAGTCTTAAGGAGTTTTCGGAAGGCAGGAAGAGTAGGGGCAGTTCTAATCTCCGGGGGGAGTTGGTTCCAGAGAGCCGGCGCCGCCACAGAGAAGGCTCTTCCCCTGGGACCCGCCAACCGGCATTGTTTAGTTGACAGGACCTGGAGAAGGCCCACTCTGTGGGACCTAATCGGTCGCTGGGATTCGTGCGGCAGGAGGCGGTCTCGGAGATATTGGCCCTGTTGGCCCTGGCAGCACTTTCCCTCCCAGCCAAACCTTTTGGTTTCTGTTTTCCTAAAAGAGAGAGAGAGAGAGAGAAGTTGGGATGGGGAAAAAGCTACCCGGGGGCAGGGCTATCTTAACACACAGGTCACAAAGCTGTGGTCGCCGGACCACTCGTGGTCCGTGATAAAATTTTGGTGGTCAGTGGAGAAATCTTGAACCCTGGGCCAGATATGGCACACTGCAATTAGTCCAGTCCAGGAAGAAGAAAGGGAAGGGAAGGGGAAAGAAGGGAAGGTAAGAGAAGGGAAGGAAGGGAAGAAGAGGAAAGGAAAGAGAAGGAAATAGAGTAAAAGAAAGGAAGGGAAAGGAAAGGCGGAAGGGAGGGGAGGGGCTACAGCTATGGAAATATGGAACTGGGTTTCCCAACATGAGGAAGCCACCATCAAAGGAAGAAAGGAGGGAGGGAGGGAAGGAAAAACAAAAAAGGAAAGAACAGGAGGGTGGATGGGTAGATGGGTGGGTGGACAGACAGATATGGAAAGAGAGAGAGTTATAGAGATAGAAAGATAGATGACAGAATAGAATAGAATAATAACAGAATAGAATAATAACAGAACAGAATAGAAAATAGAGAATAGAATAGAAAATACAAATAGAATAGAATAGAAAATAGAGAATAGAATAGAATAATAACAGAATAGAATAGAAAATACAGAGAATAGAGTAGAATAGAAAATAAAGAATAGAACAAAACAGAATAAAATAGAATTCTTTATTGGCCAAGTTGGACACACCAGGGATTTGTCTTTGGTGCATAAGCCCTCAGTGTACATAAAATAAAATATACATTTGTCAAGAACCATCGGGTCCAATAAAAAGGGCGCCATCAACGAGCCCCCGATTGAGGCTGTGGGTGCCTAGCGCTTCTGGCAGGTGACAGACGGCTCCGTCCGTCCATCGATGCAAAGAAGGGCCTTGGACCCTCCCGGCTGGGTAGATGGATGGAGGTGGGGGGGGGGAGAGATCTGGCCGGATCCCGGGCGGGCGAAGCGAGGGGGGGGCACTGGCCGGGAAGCCCCTCCTCCCTCCTCCCGCCCGGAGAGCCTCCCGCCTTCCCTCCAGCCGGGGCGCCCAGAGCTCGGCAGACGGTGCCCGGCGGAGGGTCCCCGCACATACGGCGTCGCGCGCCACTCTGGGAGGGGGGCTTTTCGGGGGGGTCTCCATGGATGCCCCGAGGGGTCGCGGGCGCCTGGCTTGCATCGCCGCTCTTCTCCTCCAGTTGCAGGTCGCCTCCGTCCCGGCCCAGGGCGCAGCGAAGGTAGGGAGGGGCTCCCACCGGGAACCGGGGCGGGGGGCACAAAAGCCGGGAACGCGGGGGGGGGGGCAAAAGTGCCCCCCCATGGGATGCCGAGCCCGGAGACCCCGGAGATTCGGGGGGAGGGCACGCGATGCTGTTTGGGGAAATCGGCTTCCACGAAAAGGGGGTCACCAGGGATGCCGGGAGTCTGCGCCCCTCTACCCCAAGTCTAGAGACTCGCCCCGGGATTTTAAACCCCACCCCCTTGGTGGGTGGATGATAGGACCCGCTCCGTTCCGAAGGTGGTTTTATTCGAGCCGACTCGAAAACGTCGCCCGTTTTCCGCGGCTTCGAAGTTGGTTTGGTTTTTTTTTTCTTTTGCTTTGAATATTAAAGGGAAAGTGAATTGTCAAATTTTAAAATTAACGTTAATATATAAATAAAGAGAGAGAGAAGAGAGAGATGAGAGGGAGATAAAGAGAGAGATGAGAGAGTGAGATACAGTATATGAGAAAGACACACAGACAGATGAGAGAAAGAGAGAGACAGACAGAGAGACAGAGCAAAGAGACAGATGAGAGAAAGAGACAGGTAGATGAGAGAGAGAAACAGAGAGAGACAGATGGATGAGAGAGAGAGAGAGAGAAGAGAGACACAGACAAAGAGGAGAGAGAGAGAGAAAGAGGCAGACACACAGATGATAGATAGATGGATAGATGAGATAGATAGATAGATAGATAGATAGATAGATAGATAGATAGATAGATAGATAGATAGATAGATAAGTGTGAGAGAGAGAGAGATGGGGGGGGGGGAGAGAGAGTTAAAGTTAAAGGTTAAAGCCACCCCCTTACAGGCAGACTCCCCAGGTTCAAATCCCGGTAAGGGTATAACTAGCTGATGAGAGCATAATTGCTTGAAATAGATCTATACTAGTCTCCCTTCCTTTTCATTTTCAGCAAAAATATGTCACACACACTCGCACACACACACAAACACCAAAGTAGCCTGAGAGATACCTCCATTAAGAAGGAAAGGGGGCATATCGATGTTTTTATTGATTTATTGAGCTCTAGGGAAGTCACCGATATCCACTGAGAAGGGTTTTTTTTTCCTCCACCCTCTCTTTGGTGGGCTGCTGAGGTCAATCCCGGCTTGCAAGGGGTAGTACCAGCCCTGGAACAGCCTGCATATCCAAGGCAGGTTTTTTTTACAGCCGGATCGCCTC